>NC_060122.1:701937982-702241013 GCF_021461395.2 Schistocerca americana
TCCAACACCAGAAAAATCCTCTGTTCTAAGGAATAAACCATGCTGTCTACAGCACACTTGCACGTTGTGAACAGCACACGCTTACAGCAGAAAGACGACGTACAGAATGGCGCACCCACAGACTGCGTTGTCTTCTATATCTTTCACATCACTTGCAGCGCCATCTGTTGTTGAAAATTGTAACTACTGTAATTTCGAAAGTTTGTCCGCCTGAAAATGTACTGTTGTCCCAAGCATATTGCAACAAACGGTGTATTTCTATCGCTGCTCGTTTAGTTTTTATTGCCGTTTCAAATATACCGGTCATTTTTGAAACACCCTGTAGTTATGCTAATACCAGGCATGACCTTCTTCTTCTGTGCGGATGCACACATATTCCCCGAACTCTTACTGGACTTGGTAAGAATATCTTCCACGAGTAATGAGTGTGTTGGGGTGGGACACTACGAATGTAGTGTGTGGACATATAAGGTGAGAATGTGGGTCTCGCTGGAGGCGTGCGCGAGATAGTCCCTGCAGTTGAGATATCCTCTGTGCCCTCTGTGGCTCAGCTGGATAGAGCGTCTGCCATGTTAGCAGGAGATCCCAGGTTCGAGTCCTGGTCGGGGCACACATTTTCACTTGTCCCCGTAGATATATATCAACGCCTGTCAGCAGCTGAAGGTATTAATATAATTTTAATTTCGTTCTAGACGGCTGTAGGCCATCAATGGTGTCTGTTCTTTCGGACATTTCCTCAACCGTACCCACGATATTAGACCTTATCTGAGAGAACGAGATGTCATTTATTGGGAGGAATAAAATTCTAAAGTAATTAAAACGTTTATCTTCACAACTGTTACTTTCGGTCCTTAATATGGACAACAGTGCTGTAAATGTATTGCAGTGTACTTCACCTGGTCGGGGAAGTTTCCTTTAGCTCTTAAGTTTGTCTATTGAAAGAACAACTGCTCGAGTTTCGATGGTGGTCAAATACCAGGACCCCAAACAACCTCGAAGAAGAGCACGGCGCTGATAGCACAACTGTAGTTCCGGCCGCTCTTCGCACGCCATAAATGGTGACAGAGCGAGTGAGATTGAGCTGCTCGCATCTGTGGAGGCAGTGACAGCGAAATGTGCTCGGCGCTAGGCGAGGCGAGCAGCTGTCCGTGACGGCTCGCAGCCAGCGACTGGTTAATGAGGCGGGTCGGCGCCGTCTCCTCTGGAGTAGCCCCGCCTGGAGCTGGAGCTGGAGCCGGACGGCGGGCGTCGCGCTGACGAGCTGCCAGGGCGGCCAACTTGTTGCCGAGCGCCACGGCCGGCGCCGAGCTACGACGTAATTACCGGCCGACGGCTCGCTGCCGCCAACACCGCCATCACCTCACCAGTTCTGTCTTGTTACGACAAGGTGGAAACGTGGTGACAGACACATGATGTCGATATCGACGGAATTTTTTCTCTGCTATGCTAGGCTCTATCCTGCGAAAGCCTCTTCATCTCCGGATAGCTACTCAAACTTACATCCTCATGAATCTGCTTGCTGTACTCATCTCTTGGTCCCTCTCTACGATATTTCTCCCAGCTCTTCCCTTTGGTGATCTCCTAACGTCTCAGAATGTGTCCCATCAACATGTCCCTTCTTTTAATCAAGCTGCGCCACAAATTTCCCCAGTTCTGTTCCCTACCTTCTCGTTAGTTACGTCATGCACCCATCTAATCTTCAACATTTTTCTGTAGCAGCATCACATTTCAAAAGCTATTCTCTTCTCGTCTAAACCGTTTATTGACCGTGTTTTGCTTCTATATATGGCTCCATTCCAGACAAATACCGTCAGAAAAGATTTCCTAAATTTTAAGTTTATGTTCGATGTTAAAAAATTTCTCATCTTCAGAAACCCTTTTCTTGCCATTAGCAGTCTACATTTTATGTACTCTCTACTTCGGTCATCACCAGTTATTTTGCTGCTCAAATAGCAAAACTCATCTACTACTGTAAGTGTCTCGTTTCCTAAACAAATTCTTTCAGTATCACCTGATTTACTTCGAGTACATTCCATTATCCTTGTTTTGCTTTTGTTGATTTTCATCTTATATTCTCCTTTTAAGACACTGTCCATTCTGTCCAACTGCTCTTCCAGGTCCTTCGCTGTTCTGACAGAATTACAATGTTACTGGCAAACCTTAAAGTTTTTATTTCTTCTCCTTGAACCTTAAGTCCTACGCAAATTTTACTTTGGTTTCCTTTACTGCTTGCTAAATGTACAGATTGAATAACATTGGGGGTAGGTTTTAACTCGGTTTCACTCCCTTATCAACCACTTCTTCTCTTTCCGGCTCCTCGACTCTTACAAATGCCATCTGGTTTCTGCCCAACATGTAAATAGCCAATGGCTCCCTGTATTTCACTCTTACTGTCTTCAGAATTTCAAAGAGAATATTGCAGTCAACATTGTCAAAAGATTTCTACGAATAAATGATAATTAATTGAAACCGTCAGCTGCCGGCAGGTGTTGTTGACATACTTTGATGGGGGCAGCTGAAAATGTGTACCCCGATCGGGATTCGAACCCGGGATCTCCTGCTTACATGGCGGACGCTCTATCCAGCTGAGCCACCGAGGACACAGATGAATAGCGCGACTGCAGGGACTTGTCCCTTGGAAGCTTCTCGTGAGACCCACATTCCTAACTGCCCACAATCTACATACGTAATGTTCCTAATAGATACTTTGCCCATCCACTCGTTACTCGCGCCCACTTAAGTTGACGATTCCCGTAAGAGTTCGGGCAATCTGTGTCATGCAGAATCTCAGCGGTCCCACGTGACTAACGCCAGAGAGAAAAGACTTTGGTTTATCGTTCGTTTGCCCGTGCAGCTTCGTAAAGGCACGTTACGTAATTTGCAGCAAGACAAGTATCCACACGATCAACGCGGCGACGCCTGGACCACCACGGACTGTCAGCAAAGTGATTATTGTTCCGGTTTCCCTTGACATTATAGCCGACAGCTGTGCTACCAACGACAACAACAGATACAAAGGTGAGGTGACGCCACGTATTTTCAGACGATACCTGGTTCTGTCTCTAATATCATGATGGACCTACCAACTACGAAGGCAACGAAGACAATGAAAGTTTCTATAATGAATTCGTCTTCGGCTCAGTACTTGGCGTTATGGTACGGGAAGTCATTGGTTCCACGACAGAATCAGCTCTGGATCGCATAGGCCGTAATATGGACAGCAGTCGTTACATTTCTGACATGATAAGGCCGGTGGCTTCGACGTCTCCGTGATTTTATTTTTCAACGAGATCGTATTCCGCAAATGCATCGTTTTGAAGCGGTGTATACTATTGCTTTTATCATTACGTCGTTGACACCTTCGTCGTCTGGTCTCACGGACTGGAAAATCTGGAATAATTCTTGGACCATAACGACAATATCCACGACAACATGAACTTCATGGTGGAGTTAGAGACAGATTATGCCTTGCGTTCCTTGACGTCCTCGTCCGCCGTAAAGCAAACTGGTGTCTCACCACAGTGTTTATCGGAAACTACCCACACAGGCCGAATCAGCAAGCTAACAACTACTGATAACCGTTCGCGGGAACGTTGTTTTTTAAGGACCTCGGTGCAACCAGCGGAAGCCGTCTCAGACACTGAAAACCTACCGAAGAAACTGAGTAACTTACGGAAAGTATTCAAGGAAAATGGATACAGCAACCACCACATTTCGCAAGCCATCTTTCCGAAGACACGTAAGCACAAGGTCCCCCGAGTTGGACACGAAGAAGCTTGTGTTTTCGCCGTTCTGTGGCTCAGTAACAGAAAAGATTAGCTGGCCTCTAAAGAAGCATAACATTGATTAGGTCTTCAGGTTTCCAGCAAAATTTCGGAAACCCACGAGGGCTGTGAAAGACGATGTAGGTCTCAGAATGCCAGAAGTACATAAAATACCGTATAGGAGTGGACAGTTTTATGTCGGACAGGTTGTGATTACTATTGAACAGTGCTGTGTAGAACACGAGAGATGTTTCCACCTTCGATACCATGAGAAATCAGCGGTAACAGAGAGTACCCTAGAAAACAGACTTTGTATTGCATTCGACGAGACCTCTATTTTCACATGGACTAACAGTTTTTGGGATAACGTCATAAACCGAAATAAAAAAAAATCGTGTCAACGCTCTCAGTGAAGACAATGGTCTGCAGCTAAGCACAGATTGGGACTCCGCCATCAGAAAATGCAGTACTCGCGCGAAAGCTTAAACCACTTGACACGACTGGAAGAACGAGACCGTGCGTCTCCTACGCTGTCCTGACCAACTTCGATAAAGAATGTCTTCGACTGTTACCACGATCAGCACCTTCTGCAGATCTATCTCCCACTGGAACATGTAGTGAAGCTTTCCGTGAGACTGGCACGACAGTACTCTCTGGCAACTACAACTGACGAACTGTGGCACAGAGCTGCAGAAATATGGAGTGACTTACCCAAACCTGTCATGCAAGCTCAGTTCGGCTCGATGCCGAGGTTGTTGCCAGACCTCTGTGTACTAAATTTCTCGCCCTGTGTACCCCTAAATCACTTTCATATTTAGTGTATTTTTCCTGCTGTAGTGTACACTCACAATAAAGAAAATTCCGTTATGTACTATTCTTCACTGCTGTTGCATTATTAATGACCAGACGTTGTCGGTTTGCTTATCTACAATCAATTAACTATTTGTATTCTGGCAGAATTAAAAATAACGTTTCCCAGTTGGGTGCTTCACCTCACTTAGCATTAGAAGCTAACCCTCCTGGGGATTCGAATGGCGCAATTATAAAGCTCCGATGCGTCTGCCGGCCTTGATAATGGTTTCTCTCGTCTCAGCAGGCGAGGCGCGTCCCGTGTATCGCCGGCTAATGTAATTACAGGCGGCAGTAATCCAGCGGTGGGCGGGGCGGCAGTCAGCAGGCTGCAGTCACGGCGTGCGGACTGCCAGCAACGCTGGCTGTGCTGACGATGGTGCGCGAACGCCGGCCGAAACGCACCGCTCAGCCCTTGACCAAACACGCTCGCTACTGGGTACTATGAGTAGAGTCGTAATCAATCCTGGCACAGGACGTCGTGTAACTCAAGACAGAAATTACAAGTCACTATCTTTGCTATGTCTCTTTAATGTTTGACGTTTAAACCGAAACACTCATACTCCAAAATTTCTTGTAATAATAACACTTGTAGATCTTTGTTTACTGTTTCTAACGGGTATTTGCCAATATGCAACAATATGTAATGGTTATTGTTACATATAAGGAGAAAAACTGCTTTCATACTGTTACTGAACATTTTAATTCGTATTGTTCGATGTGTACCAAAGTCAGAATCCAATTCGATTAAATTCATGTGGTTTCTGTACTTCACTTTAAATACAGGGTGTTACAAAAAGGTACGGCCAAACTTTCAGGAAACCTTCCTCACACACAAATAAAGAAAAGATGTTACGTGGACATGTGTCCGGAAACGCTTAATTTCCATGTTAGAGCTTATTTTAGTTTCGTCAGTATGTACTGTACTTCCTCGATTCACCGCCAGTTGGCCCAAATGAAGGAAGGTAATGTTGACTTCGGTGCTTGTGTTGACATGCGAATCATTGCTCTACAGTACTAGCATCAAGCACATCAGTACGTAGCATCAACAGGTTAGTGTTAATTGCGAACGTGGTTTTGCAGTCAGTGCAATGTTTACAAATGTGGAGTTGGCAGATGCCCTTTTGATGTACACTCCTGGAAATGGAAAAAAGAACACATTGACACCGGTGTGTCAGACCCACCATACTTGCTCCGGACACTGCGAGAGGGCTGTACAAGCAATGATCACACGCACAGCACAGCGGACACACCAGGAACCGCGGTGTTGGCCGTCGAATGGCGCTAGCTGCGCAGCATTTGTGCACCGCCGCCGTCAGTGTCAGCCAGTTTGCCGTGGCATACGGAGCTCCATCGCAGTCTTTAACACTGGTAGCATGCCGCGACAGCGTGGACGTGAACCGAATGTGCAGTTGACGGACTTTGAGCGAGGGCGTATAGTGGGCATGCGGGAGGCCGGGTGGACGTACCGCCGAATTGCTCAACACGTGGGGCGTGAGGTCTCCACAGTACATCGATGTTGTCGCCAGTGGTCGGCGGAAGGTGCACGTGCCCGTCGACCTGGGACCGGACCGCAGCGACGCACAGATGCACGCCAAGACCGTAGGATCCTACGCAGTGCCGTAGGGGACCGCACCGCCACTTCCCAGCAAATTAGGGACACTGTTGCTCCTGGGGTATCGGCGAGGACCATTCGCAACCGTCTCCATGAAGCTGGGCTACGGTCCCGCACACCGTTAGGCCGTCTTCCGCTCACGCCCCAACATCGTGCAGCCCGCCTCCAGTGGTGTCGTGACAGGCGTGAATGGAGGGACGAATGGAGACGTGTCGTCTTCAGCGATGAGAGTCGCTTCTGCCTTGGTGCCAATGATGGTCGTATGCGTGTTTGGCGCCGTGCAGGTGAGCGCCACAATCAGGACTGCATACGACCGAGGCACAGAGGGCCAACACCCGGCATCATGGTGTGGGGAGCGATCTCCTACACTGGCCGTACAGCACTGGTGATCGTCGAGGGGACACTGAATAGTGCACGGTACATCCAAACCGTCATCGAACCCATCGTTCTACCATTCCTAGACCGGCAAGGGAACTTGCTGTTCCAACAGGACAATGCACGTCCGCATGTATCCCGTGCCATCCAACGTGCTCTAGAAGGTGTAAGTCAACTACCCTGGCCAGCAAGATCTCCGGATCTGTCCCCCATTGACCATGTTTGGGACTGGATGAAGCGTCGTCTCACGCGGTCTGCACGTCCAGCACGAACGCTGGTCCAACTGAGGCGCCAGGTGGAAATGGCATGGCAAGCCGTTCCACAGGACTACATCCAGCATCTCTACGATCGTCTCCATGGGAGAATAGCAGCCTGCATTGCTGCGAAAGGTGGATATACACTGTACTAGTGCCGACATTGTGCATGCTCTGTTGCCTGTGTCTATGTGCCTGTGGTTCTGTCAGTGAGATCATGTGACGTATCTGACCCCAGGAATGTGTCAATAAAGTTTCCCCTTCCTGGGACAATGAATTCACGGAGTGTATGAATTAGCACGGGAAATGGCCGTGGCGCGGTACGTTTGTATCGAGACAGATTTCCAGAACGAAGGTGTCCCGACAGGAAGACGTTCGAAGCAGTTTATCGGCGTCTTAGGGAGCACGGAACATTCAAGCCTATGACTCGCGACCTAGAACGACGCGGACACCTGCAATGGACGAGGCAACTCTTCGTGCAGTTGACGATAACCCTAATGTCAGCATCAGAGAAGTTGCTGCTGTACAAGGAAACGTCGACCACGTCACTGTATGGAGAGTACTACGGGAGAACCAGTTGTTTCCGTACCATGTACACCGTGTGCAGGCACTATCAGCAGCTGATTGGCCTCCACGGGTACACTTCTGTGAATGGTTCATCCAACAGTGTGTCAATACTCATTTCAGTGCAAATGTTCTCTTTACGGATGAGGCTTCATTCCAACGTGATCAAATTGTAAATTTTCACAGTCAACATGTGTGGGCTGACGAGAATCCGCACGCAGTTGTGCAATCACGTCATCAACACAGATTTTCTGTGAACGTTTGGGCAGGCATTGTTGGTGATGTCTTGATTGGGCCCCATGTTCTTCCACCTACGCTCAATGGAGCACGTTATCATGATTTCATACGGGATACTCTACCTGTGCTGCTAGAACATGTGCCTTTACAAGTAAGACACAACATGTTGTTCATGCACGATGGAGCTCCTGCACATTTCAGTCGAAGTGTTCGTACGCTTCTCAACAACAGATTCGGTGACCGATGGATTGGTAGAGGCGGACCAATTCTTTGGCCTCCACGCTCTCCTGACCTCAACCCTCTTGACTTCATTTATGGGGACATTTGAAAGCTCTTGTTTACGCAACCCCGGTACCAAATGTAGAGACTCTTCGTGCTCGTATTGTGGACGGCTGTGATACAATACGCCATTCTCCATGGCTGCATCAACGCATCAGGGATTCCATGCGACGGAGGGTGGATGCATGTATCCTCGCTAACGGAGGACATTTTGAACACTTCCTGTAACAAAGTGTTTGAAGTCACGCTGGTACGTTCTGTTGCTGTGTGTTTCCATTCCATGATTAATGTGATTTGAAGAGAAGTAATAAAATGAGCTCTAACGTGGAAAGTAAGTGTTTCCGGACACATGTCCACCTAACATGTTTTCTTTCTTTGTGTGTGAGGAATGTTTCCTGAAAGTTCGGCCGTACCTTTTTGTAGCACCCTGTATAGTTGCATCTTGACATACGTTAAGTATAAATGTAACGCAGCAGTACGGAGGGTGCCGACCAGAAATTTGAAGTCATCACGCCAGGTCATTACATATTAAAGGGAGATCGGAAAATGAATGTGCGTGGCATACGTGGCATTGTAGGCAAATAAAATGAACGAGAGCTTAACGATATTTTTCAGAGAATGACAACAAACACTGGACATGATAAAGCCCTTTATAGTCGGGTGCTGCAGCTGCTGACTTTTGAACGAAAAACGATGCAACGGATGCCAACGCAAAATCTGCAAATATTTTGTCGCTGTGCACGGCATTTTTGCGTAGATTCGCAGGCCGAGCTGCGTTCAACCTGTCTACAAATGCTTGTGAGTGAGTCAAAGAAAGCAACGACGCTTTTGTCGGTTCGAAAGGTAAGTACTCTTTGAAATTCCCAGAGTAGAATCAACGGAATTAAATTGGCGTTGTAGGGTTTCATTATTGGATGGTACAAATATTATGAATCATTTCGATGAAAAGGTCAAAACTGGTACAAAACGCTCCAGCTAACACAATAACGTCACAAGAGTCAAAATACGTAAATTGAGATCCGAATTACTTCTACGCGTTGTTCTTATTCATCCCTATTGCAAAAAATTTGGGTCATTGAAAGGACATGCAATGATTGTGTCAGGTACCACTGACAAACTTTGTCAAAACTTAGTTCTCGAAACAGTTGAAATGTGTACCCGTCGAAGGAGATAATGCAGTAAAATATTTTTCTCGTTTAAGAACAGCCCCTTCTCAAGTGAATTACTTCTACGTTCACAGGTCGTCGTTTGTGAACAGTATGGAATGATGATGTTTCTCGATCAAAAGTACCAGATTTGCCCAAGTGATGAACTTGCACCGTTGAGCGGAGACTTCTCGCATTCGTTCGAAGTTGTCATTCAGTCGTCAAACGGGAGGCAATGGTACGTGCGCCATTAAAACCAAGCCGGCCGGTGTGGCCGATCGGTTCTCGGTGCTTCAGTCTGGAACCGCGTGACATCTACGGTCGCAGGTTACAATCCTGCCTCGGGCATGGATGTGTGTGATGTCCTTAGGTTAGTTAGGTTTAAGTAGTTCTAAGTTCTAGGGGACTGATGACCTCGGAAGTTAAGTCCCATAGTGCTCAGAGCCATTTGATCCATTTTTAACCAATGGAGATTTTGTCACGATAAGTTTATGACAGTTTCAAATCCAAGAGGAACTGCTACTTTTGGTGAAGGCAGGGCCATCACAGCCAGGTTCCCAGCGACCATTGCGAAAGGAACTGTACAATGTGTGTGAAAAACGTAGTGGGACTGAGTTTTCATCTAACTTTTTTTTATTTTTTTTCTTCCAAACGATAATATCGTCCCCTTCAAAGTAGTTCCCTTTGGGGCAGCTATACACCGGCCGAGTCGTTATTCCCAATCTTGCTAGCAGAGCTGAAAGGCTACGACTGGTAGGGAACTTAGCATACAGGTCACATACTCTTGAATGGTCTCCAGGGTCTCAAAATTACGTCCTTTTTATACATTTTTCAATTTCGGGAAATGAAAAAATCACAAGAACTCTGGTGAACAGAGGAGCTGCGGAACAACTGGAACGTTTTATGAGGCCAAAAAACCGTGATGAAAGTGGCTGTGTGACACGGGGCGTTGTAATGATGCAGCATCCACTTGTCTGCAATGCCCAGTTCCACTCGAATCACCATTTTTCCGAGCCTCTCAAGGATATCTTCATAAAACACTTGGTTTACGGCTTGTCTTGGGGGGACAAATTGTTCATGCACGATACCCCTACAGTCAAAAAAGCAAATCTGCATTGTTTTGATCTTCCATTTACTCGTTCCAGCTTTTTCTCGGTCTATAAGACGCCGTAGTGTGCCACTCTTCACAGTGCCTGTTTGTCACAGGTTCCTACTCCAGAATCCAGGACTCATCATCTGTGATCACATGATTGAGCTTTTCGTGGAAATTGGCAGTCCTCTCGAGAAGATCAACGTAAACGTTTCTTCGGTTGTCCTTCGCCCACTTGTATGGTTTCTCGGTACCATTTTGGCACAAACCTGTCGCGTGTGAAAAATTTCGGTCTAAATTTGATGTACAGTGAAAGTGTTTAAGCTGAACAGGTCACTCTTCATCCTTGTTGTTGGTCGTCGGTATGATCTGACAAGAGCACGCACATGTTCAACAATTTCGTCGATTTTTGAACTTGAAGGTCTCCCTGAGTGAAGTGTTCTTCAACGTGTTTTCTACCTTACAAAAATGGTCGGCGTCAGCGAAAAACTTGTAGTCTTGATAAGGAGTGCTCCCAATAGGCCAGAGTCAACTTTTCGAAGATCACACTCGTGGATTACCCAAGTTTAACACAAACGTGATGGCATAACGTTGCTCTAAATTCCGCTGCTTCATTTTCGTAACACACATCACAAGTTCATTGATGGCGTTCTCAGAAGTCACGTGATGGCTGTAAGGAGCCGAAACTCGGACGAAGCATTTGGAAGGGATGAGCACACCGGTCTACCCAAGCAGAACAACACAGCGTTGCCAGATCGCTCGCAGTGTTATCATCCATCCTCTTATGAGGTCTACCTAGTTCTCTTTTTGCGCTCGCCCGATAATTCATTATCTTTTTTGGCAATCTACTCGTATTTTCTGTCATTCTACCACCATGATTCTTCCATTTCATTTTATTCTCTTCTATCTTGTCACTAACTGAAAATTTTTAAAATCTGATCTTATTGTTTCATTCCTTATTTTATCCATTTTATTCCAGCGTCTAACATATTTTATTAACTTCATCTCTGCTGCTTGTATAAGTGATTTTTCTTTGTTACAGTCCCTGATGCGAAACCATATACAAGAGAAGGTACATCCATAACTTTATAGATTTTTACGTGTGTTTATTTTCTTGTGTTTCTTCCCAAAGTTCTTACAACTGTTCCGCACATAGCTTCGTATTTATTAACCTTCTTCTCATTGTCTTTTTCGTAGTGAAGACTAACATCATGTCATAGATAACTTAAGTGGGATACGTTTTCTAAAAATTTTTCAATTGTCGGTCGGACTGGATTGTTTCCTTTGAAAGCCATTATCTTGGTCTTATTTGCTGGTACAGTTACGTTGTCGTATATTGCATTCTGGCTCAACGTATGTACTGTTCTTTGTAAATTAAATTATGTGTCCTGTATAACTGTACGGTCATCAGCATATAACAGAGTAGTTAATGCTACGTTATATCTTATTTTAATTTGTAAGTGCGTTTCATCTTTTCACTTCATAAATAGGTCGTCAGTATATAAATCAAATAAACTGGACGATAGACTGCACCGTTGTCGAACACCTTGATTTATTGAAATTTCATGTGACATTTTCAAACCTGAACTTGTAACTGTTATTATGTTTACTTACAGACTCTTTGTAGTATTAATAAGGAGTTTTAGAAAACCTTTTACTTCCAATATTTTCCACAAAACTGGTCCTTTTACCTTATTTAATACTGTCTCAAAATCAATAAATGCTAAATGCGTTTCTAAGCCATATTCCCGACGTTTTTCAATTATCTATCTTATTATAACTATACATTATCATTACACGAACGTCCCTTTCGGGAGCGTGATTGTTCTTCTGAGATTACTGAATCGGCGATAGTTTTTTAGACTTTGAGTAAAAATTTTCCCATAAATTTTGTATCCTGCATTTAATAAACTTATTTCTCTATAATTTACTACGTCTTTCCTATTGCCTTTTTTAAGTACAGAAATAGTTTAGCTGTGTTCCATTATTCAGGTACAGAACAGTTCTTCTAACACATATCTTAAAAAACGGAGGAAGCAAAGTAATAAAGAGTTTCCTCCACATTTGATTAATTCAGCTTTAAAGTCATTTAGGACAGTGACTTTTCTATTTTTTATTGCATTTAAGGTGGCATTTGATTCTTTCATGTCTATCTGATCAACAGAATTATTATGAATTTTTATGCAATAACTTTCTTCACCACCCTCATCATACCACAAATTTCTGTAGTCGTGTATCCAATGATTTTCTGTTACTATATTATTGTTCGCAATATCTTCCTCCATTTTATTCATTTGCTTCATTAGTTTAAAAGCTGTATTGTGTCTTCCGTGACCGTCAAGTTCACCATTACAGATGAATCTTTCCCACGATTCATTATGGAATCTTTTTCTTAAGCTCTTTGTTTTATTTCTTTTCTGTTTATATACCTCCCAGGCTTCGTTTGTTCGTGTTTGTAAATAGGTGTTATAAACATTTTGTTTTTTTTTTAATATCGTAGCTATTTCTGTATTCCACATTTCCAGATTTCTTTCCCGGTTTGATACTTTACTTTTTCCTAGTAACTAATTAGTTACTTTCAACATTGCTTATTTTAATCTTTCCCATTCTTATTCAATATGTCTGTAGTGTCAACCATTTACAATTCCTGTGCGAGTCTTATCTTACGATTCAGGTGTATTTATTTACGTCCCTCGTTCAGAAGAAGGTATTTGTAATTTTTAGCTTATAATCTTGTCATTTTCATTCAAAGTTATTTCATCAATTGTGCCTACTGTGTCTACTTTCAAATTCCTGCATTTAACACCGAGCGAAGTGGCCCAGTGGTTAGCACACTGGACTCGCATTAGGAAGGACGACGATTCAAACCCGCGTACGGCCATCCTGATTTAGGTTTTGCGTGATTTCCCCAAATCTCTTCAGGTAAATGCTCGGATAGATCCTTTGAAAGGGCACGGCCGACTTCCTATCCCATCCTCCTCTAATCCGATGGGAGCGATGACTTCGCTGTTTGCCGGCCGGGGTGGCCGAGCGGTTCTAAGCGCTACAACCTGGAACCGCGCAACCGCTACGGTCGCAGGTTAGAGTCCTGCCTCGGGTATGGATGTGTGTGATGTCCTTAGGTTAGTTAGGTTTAAGTAGTTATAAGTTCTAGGGGACTGATGACCTCAGAAGTGCTGAGAGCCATTTGAACCATTTGAACTTCACTGGACCCTTCCCACAAACCAACCAACTAACCTCCGTTTAAGTCCCCTAATATTAAAAAATGATTAGTTTTATTATATTTATTTACTTGTTTTTGCAGCTCATCATAAAATACTCCAGAATCTTCGTGTTTTCCTTCTTTTGGTGCATATACTCCTATGACACATGAATGTCCTCTATTAATTGTGAATATATCAATGATTACCATTACGGGGTAATGTATGTAGTCATAAAAATGTATCTTCCTTTTGCGGAGGGATTCGGAATTTAAGCTAGAACTTTGGCACAGAAGTTGGTGACGAGGAAGTTCACTCCGCCCCCATGCTCTCTCGCCGTCCAGATACTTACAATGACACGATTGGATTTGAATAAGTAATGCAAAACGCTATTTTCTGACAGCTGATTGGTTTTCATCCGGATTACAATATGCCATATCATTCCCAACTCTTTTGGCAACAAAACCATATTTTTCAACGTAATCTCGGTTCGATGCGACGCTCTTGCGCCACCTTACTGAGACGGCCTGTATGACCAAGTGGCACCACTCCACTAGTAGAAATAGGAGCCATTCAATGGTTCAGATGGCTCTGAGCACTATGGGACTTAACATCTGAGGTCATCAGTCCCATAGAACTTAGAACTACTTAAACCGAACTAACCTAAGGACATCACACACATCCATGCCCGGGCAGGATTCTAACTTGCGACCGTAGCGATCGCGCGGTTCTAGACTGAAGCGACTAGAACCGCTTGGCCACAGCGGCCGGCTTTCCAGTAGTTCATAGTCAATAGCGTAATGGAACAGTAATAGTTCTCTTAGTTGGAATATGTACAATACGTTACATGTATGTAACGGTACTTTTTTGTTGGTATTTGTGAAAAATACGTATGTGTGCCCCTCCTTCCAAGAACTTCGGGTGGACTCCAGACACATGAGTTTGACTATCGTTCGGATGTTTCTCGTTCGTCCCGTGCAGAACACATTGCATATTAGTGAAAAGTACACAAAACGTTTGATCCTGATCTTAATTTTATCCAAAGATTGTATGAGTATGCTTGTAAAAAGTGTATCGTTGTGAAATGCGTTGGCTCTTTTAAAAATAAAAGCCGGCCGGGGTGGCCGAGCGGTTCTAGGCGCTACAGTCTGGAACCGCGCGACCGCTACGGTCGCAGGTTCGAATCCTGCCACGGGCATGAATGTGTGTGATGTCCTTAGGTTAGTTAGGTTCAAGTAGTTCTAAGTTCTAGGGGACTGATGACCTCAAACGTTAAGTCCCATAGTGCTCAGAGCAATTTTTTGAAAATAAAAATGATGCGTGAGTCAAAATTCACCGTAAATATCTACTTTATTTCATGTAGAAGATGACATCGAATGAGTCTTTCCCGAAACAGCGTGTGCTAGAAGATGACATCGAATGAGTCTTTTCGAAACACCATGTGCTGTGTGCTATGAATTAGGCAATATGTAAGTTCTCAGTGCAGGCTGAGCGCCTGTTGACTTTTTGTTGGCGTCTTTGCTGTACTTTTTCATCTTCGATGTCCTGCATTTGACTTTCGGGTCGACGTTGTAGATTTCGTTGGACCTAACCTCGCAGGGAGGTCCAGAACTTCTGTTGCAGAGTCGAAGCTTTTTAACACTGTTTCAAAGATGTCCGACGAGCCGGGGGTTGCGCTGGTGATCATGTGTTGTGATACTGCGGATACTGTCTGGGGTGATGATGTGACGTTTGTACAAGCACATCCTCATGCACAACTCTTGCGCTTATATTCCTGCTGAAATCATTCACAGTATTTGTCTGCCAAGTTTCATTGACATTTACGTATGTCTTGTGCAATGTTACGTTGCTTCATGCAGCTATTAACAATAAAGATAGTACGGTCACTGATTCTCTGGGTGCGGGTCTGTGTGGGTGCCTCGAGAGAGCGATACCGCTTGCAGATCGAAGACAGAGGTAGATTCTCGGGAAGCTGAATACTCAAGAGACCTTAACATTGTCATACTTCACAGTCTCGTTCATGTTCACGGAATGCTCGCCGAATAATGTCTCAGAAAAACAGAAAACGGAGATAGTCATGCACCAACTATTACATTTAACGTTTGCTGTTGTTGTGGTCTTCAGTGCAAAGGCTGGTTTGATGAAGCTCCTCATCTTACTCTGTCATGTGCAAGCCTCTTCTGCTTATTGTATTTATCCCTTGATCTCCTCTATTTTTTTTTTTTTTTGTCTTCAGTCTACTGACTGGTTTGATGCGGCCCGGCACGAATTCCTTTCCTGTGCTAGCCTCTTCATCTCAGAGTAGCACTTGCAACCTACGTCCTCAATTATTTGCTTGACGTATTCTAATCTCTGTCTTCCTCTACAGTTTTTGCCCTCTACAGCTCCCTCTAGTACCATGGAAGTCATTCCCTCATGTCTTAGCAGATTTCCTATCATCCTGTCCCTTCTCCTTATCAGTGTTTTCCACATATTCCTTTCCCCTCCGATTCTGCGTAGAACCTCCTCATTCCTTACCTTATCAGTCCACCTAATTTTCAACGTTCGTCTATAGCACCACATCTCAAATGCTTCGATTCTCTTCTGTTCCGGTTTTCCCACACTCCATGTTTCACTACCATACAATGCTGTAATCCAGACATACATCCTCAGAAATTTCTTCCTCAAATTAAAGCCGGTATTTGATATGAGTAGACTTCTCTTGGCCAGAAATGCCTTTTTTGCCATAGCGAGTCTGCTTTTGATGTCCTCCTTGCTCCGTCCGTCATTAGTTATTTTACTGCCTAGGTAGCAGAATTCCTTAACTTCATTGACTTCGTGACCATCAATCCTGATGTTAAGTTTCTCGCTGTTCTCATTTCTACTACTTCTTATTGCCTTCGTCTTTCTCCGATTTATTCTCAAACCATACTGTGTATTCATTAGACTGTTCATTCCGTTCAGAAGATTATTTAATTCTTCTTCACTTTCACTCAGGATAGCAATGTCATCAGCGAATCGTATCATTGATATCCTTTCACCTTGTATTTTAATTCCACTCCTGCACCTTTCTTTTATTTCCATCATTGCTTCCTCGATGTACAGATTGAAGAGTAGGGGCGAAAGGCTACAGCCTTGTCTTACACCCTTCTTAATACGAGCACTTAGTTCTTGATCGTCCACTCTTATTATTCCCTCTTGGTTGTTGTACATATTGTATATGACCCGTCTCTCCCTATAGCTTACCCCTACTTTTTTCAGAATCTCGAACAGCTTGCACCATTTTATATTGTCGAACGCTTTTTCCAGGTCGACAAATCCTATGAAAGTGTCTTGATTTTTCTTTAGCCTTGCTTCCATTATTAGCCGTAACGTCAGAATTGCCTCTCTCGTCCCTTTACTTTTCCTAAAGCCAAACTGATCGTCACCTAGCGCATTCTCAATTTTGTTTTCCATTCTTCTGTATATTATTCTTGTAAGCAGCTTCGATGCATGAGCTGTTAAGCTGATTGTGCGATAATTCTCGCACTTGTCAGCTCTTGCCGTCTTCGGAATTGTGTGGATGATGCTTTTCCGAAAGTCAGATGGTACATCGCCAGACTCATATATTCTACACACCAACGTGAATAGTCGTTTTGTTGCCACTTCCCCCAATGATTTTAGATATTCTGATGGAATGTTATCTATCCCTTCTGCGTTATTTGACCGTAAGTCCTCCAAAGCTCTTTTAAATTCCGATTCTAATACTGGATCCCCTATCTCTTCTAAATCGACTCCTGTTTCTTCTTCTATCACATCAGACAAATCTTCACCCTCATAGAGGCTTTCAATGTATTCTTTCCACCTATCTGCTCTCTCCTCTGCATCTAACAGTGGAATTCCCGTTGCCCTCTTAATGTTACCACCGTTGCTTTTAATGTCACGAAAGGTTGTTTTGACTTTCTGTATGCTGAGTCTGTCCTTCCGACAATCATATCTTTTTCGATGTCTTCACATTTTTCCTGCAGCCATTTCGTCTTAGCTTCCCTGCACTTCCTATTTATTTCATTCCTCAGCGACTTGTATTTCTGTATTCCTGATTTTCCCGGAACACGTTTGTACTTCCTCCTTTCGTCAATTAACTGAAGTATTTCTTCTGTTACCCATGGTTTCTTCGCAGCTACCTTCTTTGTACGTATGTTTTCCTTCCCAACTTCTGTGATGGCCCTTTTAAGAGATGTCCATTCCTCTTCAACTATGCTGCCTACTGCGCTATTCCTTATTGCTGTATCTATAGCGTTAGAGAACTTCAAACGTACCTCGTCATTCCTTAGTACTTCCGTATCCCACTTCTTTGCGTATTGATTCTTCCTGACTAATGTCTTGAACTTCAGCCTGCTCTTCATCACTACTATATTGTGATCTGAGTCTATATCTGCTCCTGGGTACGCCTTACAATCCAGTATCTGATTTCGGAATCTCTGTCTGACCATGATGTAATCTAATTGAAATCTTCCCGTATCTCCTGGCCTTTTCCAAGTATACCTCCTCCTCTTGTGATTCTTGAACAGGGTATTCGCTATTACTAGCTGAAACTTGTTACAGAACTCCATTAGTCTTTCTCCTCTTTCTTTCCTTGTCCCAAGCCCATATTCTCCTGTAACCTTTTCTTCTACTCCTTCCCCTACAACTGCATTCCAGTCGCCCATGACTATTAGATTTTCATCCCCCTTTACATACTGCATTACCCTTTCAATATCCTCATACACTTTCTCTATCTGTTCATCTTCAGCTTGCGACGTCGGCATGTATACCTGAAATATCGTTGTCGGTGTTGGTCTGCTGTCGATTCTGATTAGAACAACCCGGTCACTGAACTGTTCACAGTAACACACCCTCTGCCCTACCTTCCTATTCATAACGAATCCTACACCTGTTATACCATTTTCTGCTGCTGTTGATATTACCCGTTACTCATCTGACCAGAAATCCTTGTCTTCCTTCCACTTCACTTCACTGACCCCTACTATATCTAGATTGAGCCTTTGCATTTCCCTTTTCAGATTTTCTAGTTTCCCTACCACGTTCAAGCTTCTGACATTTCACGCCCCGACTCGTAGAACGTTATCCTTTCGTAGATTATTCAATCTTTTTCTCATGGTAACCTCCGCCTTGGCAGTCCCCTCCCGGAGAGCCGGAGGGGGGACTATTCCGGAATCTTTTGACAATGGAGAGATCATTATGACACTTCTTCAATTACAGGCCACATGTCCTGTGGATACACGTTACGTGTCTTTAATGCAATGGTTTCCATTGCCTTCTGCATCCTCATGTCGCTGATCATTGCTGATTCTTCCGCCTTTAGGGGCAATTTCCCACCCCTAGGACAAGAGAGTGCCCTGAATCTCTATCCGCTCCTCCGGCCTCTTTGACAAGGCCGTTGGCAGAATGAGGCTGACTTCTTATGCCGGAAGTCTTCGGCAGCCAATGCTGATTATTTATCAAAATTTAGGCAGTGACGGGGATCGAACCCGGGACCGAAGACGTTTTGATTATGAATCAAAGACGCTACCCCTAGACCACGGGTATTAAAATTAGGCGTGTAGTAGGATGGGTGCCGCGAGATTGGCTGGTGCAAATTAACAAGTGCTTACTTAGAGGACAGTCCCATTTACCCATGATTCTCTCCGATTTCTAGCGGAGACTTGGACTGCAAATGAGATGAATAGGCGGAGTGGTAAGGCATCTCGGTAACTGGTAGCGATGCTGGAACTCGTTTTTGCCTGCCAAGGCTAAAGCACATTTTTATTTCAGCTACAGTTCTGACCTAATTGTGCACGGACTTTCTATGAGACATATCTGTCGTTCCATTATTTTTCGGGTGTGCATCCGGGATCTTATTAACTCTTGTACCATATTTCGCCTGACAACCTTTCAGCCGTTCTCAAGGTTAGCTGCTTGCGAGATTTCTAAAGACTTTGCACTGTAGAGTAAACTCCAGCAAAATAATGGAACATTCGACCCGCCGGGAAAATTTCAAGAAACGTGAGTTTTTATTTGCAACGTAATAAAAGTGCTGAATTTCGTAATACTATGCAGATGTGTGCTAAACGCGTTAGTAATGTTGGTTTAATAAACACAAATATACCTAATCACACTTTTATTATATATTTCTCGCTAACGGGGATCGAGTAATAATAGATAAAATTTGATATAACCGTATTTTTATTCGTCTTCATCTCGTTGCTTGAGAACTGTTGTGCACAGTGGCCATCCCAGACATGAGAGTTATGTACTGCGCCAGCCGTTTTTTTCAACAATGTCACCAACACTTGTAAGTAGAATTCTCACGTTCACTCCTGCTATGATAATTCTGTACAGGTTGGGAGGGATTCTATTTTGTGTTCCCTACATTGTTTACTCTAGTCCACTACTCGCTATTTCTTAATAATTTTTAGAGAAGCCGATTTTGTTTTTCTTTTTTTACCTTCAACTTGAGTATGTGAGCTACCCGTAAAAAATAAAATTATTTAACCTTCATTAGGTACACTATTTAGCCATCAAAAATCATATGAATGTAAGAGAACATAACATTTTAAAATAAACATATATCTTTACTACACGCAAAAACAAATATTTCTAAAACGGAAGTAATAGTCACACATTCCTTTGCAAAAAATGTTAACAGATTTGTGCAGTCACTACTCTACGAAATACAGTTCTTAAGTAACCAGTAAAATTGTGACTACACCTTTCCCATGGGTCAGCAGTCAGTTTTTAAAATGTCCACCCACAGTAAATCTAACAATAAGAACCACCATATCGTTCTATAGTAAAAGGCCAGTAACGCTTGTAGCTAAGCTTTCTCAATGAATTACGCTTTATGCTGCTGGAGCTTGGAGTAGGTGAATATTGAACGCCTGAATTATTGCAGTCACAAGCGGCTGCATATTTTAGTTATAGACGATGCAAATGAGAAGCGAGGTTACTGAATCTCATCCGAGTGTTTGTAGAGACAGTAGCTTTACGGTGTACTGACTTGTTAAACTAAAGTGAGATATGTGGGGTTGAGCTAAAGCACAGTATTTTATTTGCGTTTGATGTTCCCCATTCCTCTTCTCACTGGCGTCAGTTTCACTTGATGTAAGAAGCCTGTGAAAGGTACCCATGTATCAAGGCATGCTGTAGATGTAGTTAACTGATTTACTGGTTCGTCGTAGAAGTGAAATTTTATTCAAAACACATGAATATACACTGCCTGACAAAAAAGGTGAAGCACCGAGAAGGGGAAGAGGAAACGAAATAACAAAATGAAACTTCACTGGTTAAGGGGGTATGTCACGGTATTTTAGTGATTATAATATCAGGTAAATTTACAGAGAACTTGGCAGTTGCACGTACTTATCAGTATGACGTTGCACCCCCTCTGGCATGGATGCATGCACTGATTGGATCTAGAAGGGTGTCATAAAACCATTATCTACTTTCCTGAGGCATTTAGCCCACAAGTGTTGCCACTGGTTCCTGACGTACTGATACTGGTGCTAAGACAGAGTCGACGTCTCAGCTGGTCCCACAAGTGTTCTGTCGGCGACAGATCTGAGGATTTTGCTGAGGATGTGAGTGAATAAACATCATGGAGACATCATACAATGAAGGCTTTCACGGCCGGTGTTGTCTTCAGTTGAAACTTCCGGGCTAAGAGGCCGTGGTCGATGTATAAAATTTCCACCAACGTTTCGTCTCCATCTGCAGAAGACATCTTCTGAGGTCGTTCGGCTACTGCCACTGAGGCTCCAGGTACTCTCGCATTTACAGAGCGCATAGAGGGCACCACCATTAGTCACGTGATGCCGACGGTATGCTTATCTTTGGAAGGGATCGAAACAATCTTCAGACCCACCAAGAAGATTAAGGAATATTTAAGAACTGCAAAAGACGCCCTCCACCCCCTAGCAAAACACATGGGGTATACAAAATTCCATGCAGTTGTGGACAAGTATATATTGGAACAATGAAAAGAAGTGTAAACACCCAATTAGCCGAACATCAAAGAAACTGTCGCTTAGGACACATCGAAAAATCGGCGGTAGCTGAGCATGTTTTTCGAGATGGGAACCACGAAATTAAATTTAATGAGTCAAGCGTTCTAGCACGAACATTCCTTTATCATGCGCGCATGTACAGAGAGGCAATAGATATTCACAAACACAATAATAATTTTCATAAGAAAGAGGGAGTTTTAAAGTTGGACAAAATATGGTCGTCGACGTTGCGCCAGCAGAATATCGATTACTCTTTATCGGGAATGATGACGCCTTCCAAAGATAGGCATACCGTCGGCATCACGTGACAAATGGTGGTGCCCTCTATGCGCTCTATAAATGCGAGAGTACCTGGAGCCTCAGTGGCAGTAGCCGAACGACCTCAGAAGATGTCTCCCGCAAATGGAGACGAAACGTTATGTGGAAATTTTATACATCGACCACGGCCTCTTAGCCCGGAAGTTTCAACTGAAGATCATGTAGACAGTTCATAGAGACACGTACCATGTATGGACGAGAACTGTCCTGTTGAAAAACGGCACCGCGATATTGTCGCAGGCGGATGCAGATAGTCCACGACATACCGCTATGGTGTCAGGGTTTTCTCGATGATTACCGACCGTGATCTGGAGTCATATGTGTTGGCTCTCCACACCATTATGTAAGGTGGACGTGACTCTGCTTCCCACCCAAAACATTGGAAGGATGTGCCCTCACTCTCTGCCACCTCAACCTTCCTGGCAGTCGCCACGATCGGAGTATGCGTGCCCTCACGTTCCCAAGCAGTCCAATGTCGAGCCACTATCACATCTGAATGCCCCATAAATTTAGATATTACATAATTGGACCAATCGGCTGAATGGGAGCCCCTTTCAAACTCTGTCAGGTACTGATAACGCTGTCTCACACGAGTATGCTGTCCTTCACAGTGATTACGCAACATCTGACGTTGTTCACATTCCTTATATTATATACCTTATCGGAACTTGAAACAACGCTAAACACGAACAACACTAACGCAATGTGGTGGCAGTTCTACCTGTTACAGAGAAGTGCAGCTCTAATCATTTACATATCCAACGATGTAGCTCACATGTACGAGGTTACACTGATATATGAACAATGTCGGGGTGAATTACTTTTTTTCAGGCAGTGTATTTATTTCTTCGAGAGCTTCCCGCAATGTTGATAAAAATTTTACTACCGTGTTTTTAGTGTTTTTACGAGTTCCTGCTATTTTTGGTACTGAGAATGCTTTTCTAAGTTAAAGAGTACTTCAGTGCCTTTGCGACAATCGCAGCCTCCACTTCATTAGATGATGCTTATGATGGAAGCTTATACTTCTCGTAGTGACCTGTTCTCAGGCACAAGGAAGCACACCTTCCGAGGCGATTCTTCAAACATCAGTGTATACTGTGGTGCCAAAAGTCACAGTATACCTCCTAATAACAGCTACATCTACATTTACATTTATACTTCGCAAGCCACCCAACGGTGTGTGGCGGAGGGCACTTTACGTGCCACTGTCATTACCTCCCTTTCCTGTTCCAGTCGCGTATGGTTCGACTGTCTGAAAGCCTCCGTGCGCGCTCTAATCTCTCTAATTTTACATTCGTGATCTCCTCGGGAGGTATAAGTAGGGGGAAGTAATATATTCGATATGTTGTTGTTGTTGTTGTTGTGGTCTTCAGTCCTGAGACTGGTTTGATGCAGCTCTCCATGCTACTCTATCCTGTGCAAGCTTCTTCATCTCCCAGTACCTACTGCAACCTACATCCTTCTGAATCTGCTTAGTGTATTCATCTCTTGGTCTCCCCCTATGATTTTTACCCTCCACGCTGCCCTCCAATACTAAATTGGTGATCCCTCGATGCCTCAGAACATGTCCTGCCAACCGATCCCTTCTTCTGGTCAAGTTGTGCCACAAACTTCTCTTCTCCCCAATCCTATTCAATACTTCCTCATTAGTTATGTGATCTACCCATCTAATCTTCAGCATTCTCCTGTAGCACCACATTTCAAAAGCTTCTATTCTCTTCTTGTCCAAACTATTTACCGTCCATGTTTCACTTCCATACATGGCTACACTCCATACAAATACTTTCAGAAATGACTTCCTGACACTTAAATCTATACTCGATGTTAACAAATTTCTCTTCTTCAGAAACGCTTTCCTTGCCATTGCCAGTCTACATTCGATACCTCATCCAAAAACGCACCCTCTCGAAACCTGGCGAGCAAGCTACACCGCGATGCAGAGCGCCTCTCTTGCAGAGTCTGCCACTTGAGTTTGTTAAACATCTCCGTAACGCTCTCACGGTTACCAAATAACCCTGTGACGAAACGCGCCGCTCTTCTTTGGATCTTCTCTATCTCCTCCGTCAACCCGATCTGGTACGGATCCTACACTGATGAGCAATACTCAAGTATAGGTCGAACGAGTGTTTTGTAAGCCACCTCCTTTGTTGATGGACTACATTTTCTAAGGACTCTCCCAATGAATCTCAACCTGGTACCCGCCTTACCAACAATTAATTTTATATGATCATTCCACTTCAAACCGTTCCGCACGCATACTCCCAGATATTTTACAGAAGTAACTGCTACCAGTGTTTGTTCCGCTATCATATAATCATACAATAAAGGATCCTTCTTTCTATGTATGCGCAATACATTACATTTGTCTATGTTAAGGGTCAGTTGCCACTCCCTGCACCAAGTGCCTATCCGCTGCAGATCTTCCTGCATTTCGCTACAATTTTCTAATGCTGCAACTTCTCTGTATACTACAGCATCATCTGCGAAAAGCCGCATGGTACTTTCGACACTATCTACTAGGTCATTTATATATATTGTGAAAAGCAATGGTCCCATAACACTCCCCTGTGGCACGCCAGAGGTTACTTTAACGTCTGTAGACGTCTCTCCATTGATAACAACATGCTGTGTTCTGTTTGCTAAAAACTCTTCAATCCAGCCACACAGCTGGTCTGATATTCCGTAGGCCCTTACTTTGTTTATCAGGCGACAGTGCGGAACTGTATCGAACGCCTTCCGGAAGTCAAGAAAAATAGCATCTACCTGGGAGCCTGTATCTAATATTTTATGGGTCTCATGAACAAATAAAGCGAGTTGGGTCTCACACGATCGCTGTTTCCGGAATCCATGTTGATTCCTACATAGTAGATTCTGGGTTTCCAAAAACGACATGATACTCGAGCAAAAAACATGTTCTAAAATTCTACAACAGATCGACGTCAGAGATATAGGTCTATAGTTTTGCGCATCTGCTCGACGACCCTTCTTGAAGACTGGGACTACCTGTGCTCTTTTCCACTCATTTGGAACCTTCCGTTCCTCTAGAGACTTTCGGTACACGGCTGTTAGAAGGGGGGGCAAGTTCTTTCGCGTACTCTGTGTAGAATCGAATTGGTATCCCGTCAGGTCCAGTGGACTTTCCTCTCTTGAGTGATTCCAGTTGCTTTTCTATTCCTTGGACACTTATTTCGATGTCAGCCATTTTTTCGTTTGTGCGAGGATTTAGAGAAGGAACTGCAGTGCGGTCTTCCTCTGTGAAACAGCTTTGGAAAAAGGTGTTTAGTATTTCAGCTTTACGCGTGTCATCCTCTGTTTCAATGCCATCATCATTCCGGAGTGTCTGGATATGCTGTTTCGAGCCACTTACTGATTT
Source organism: Schistocerca americana (assembly GCF_021461395.2). Classification (NCBI taxonomy): domain Eukaryota; kingdom Metazoa; phylum Arthropoda; class Insecta; order Orthoptera; family Acrididae; genus Schistocerca; species Schistocerca americana. The sequence goes on from NC_060122.1 coordinate 701,963,049, forward strand.
AACGTAAGACCAGAACTTCCTAGAATTTTCTGTCAATTCGGTACATAGAATTTTACTTTCGAATTCACTGAACGCTTCACGCATAGCCCTCCTTACGCTAACTTTGACATCGTTTAGCTTCTGTTTGTCTGAGAGGTTTTGGCTGCTTTTAAACTTAGAGTGAAGCTCTCTTTGCTTTCGCAGTAGTTTCCTAACTTTGTTGTTGAACCACGGTGGGTTTTTCCCGTCCCTCACAGTTTTACTCGGCACGTACCTGTCTAAAACGCATTTTACGATTGCCTTGAACTTTTTCCATAAACACTCAACATTGTCAGTGTCGGAACAGAAATTTTCGTTTTGATCTGTTAGGTAGTCTGAAATCTGCCTTCTATTACTCTTGCTAAACAGATAAACCTTCCTCCCTTTTTTTATATTCCTACTAATTTCCATATTCAGGGATGCTGCAACGGCCTTATGACCACTGATTCCCTGTTCTGTACATACAGAGTCGAAAAGTTCGGGTCTGTTTGTTATCAGTAGGTCCAAGATGTTATCTCCACGAGTCGGTTCTCTGTTTAATTGCTCGAGATAATTTTCGGATAGTGCACTCAGTATAATGTCACTCGATGCTCTGTCCCTACCACCCGTCCTAAACATCTGAGTGTCATAGTCTATATCTGGTAAATTGAAATCTCCACCTAAGACTATAACATGCTGAGAAAATTTATGTGAAATGTATTCCAAATTTTCTCTCAGTTGTTCTGCCACTAATGCTGCTGAGTCGGGAGGTCGGTAAAAGGAGCCAATTATTAACCTAGCTCGGTTGTTGAGTGTAACCTCCACCCATAGTAATTCACAGGAACTATCCACTTCTATTTCACTACAGGATAAACTACTACTAACAGCGACGAACACTCCACCAGCGGTTGCATGCAATCTATCCTTTCTAAACACCGTCTGTACCTTTGTAAAAATTTCGGCAGAATTTATCTCTGGCTTCAACCAGCTTTCTGTACCTATAACGATTTCGGCTTCGGTGCTTTCTATCAGCGCTTGAAGTTCCGGTACTTTACCAACGCAGCTTCGACAGTTTACAATTACAATACCGATTGCTGGTTGGTCCCCGCATGTCCTGACTTTGCCCTGCACCCGTTGAGGCTGTTGCCCTATCTGTACTTGCCCAAGGCCATCTAACCTAAAAAACCGCCCAGCCCACGCCACACAACCCCTGCTACCCGTGTAGCCGCTTGTTGCGTGTAGTGGATTCCTGATCTATCCAGCGGAACCCGAAACCCCACCACCCTATGGCGCAAGTCGAGGAATCTGCAGCCCACACGGTCGCAGAACCGTCTCAGCCTCTGATTCAGACCCTCCACTCGCTCTGTACCAAAGGTCCGCAGTCAGTCCTGTCGATGATGCTGCAGATGGTGAGCTCTGCTTTCATCCCGCTAGCGAGACTGGCAGTCTTCACCAAATCAGATAGCCGCCGGAAGCCAGAGAGGATTTCCTCGGATCCATAGCGACACACATCATTGGTGCCGACATGAGCGACCAGCTGCAGATGGGTGCACCCTGTACCCTTCATGGCATCCGGAAGGACCCTTTCCACATCTGGAATGACTCCCCCCGGTATGCACAAGGAGTGCACATTGGTTTTCTTCCCCTCTCTTGCTGCCATATCCCTAAGGGGCCCCATTACGCGCCTGACGTTGGAGCTCCCAACTACCAGTAAGCCCACCCTCTGCGACCGCCCGGATCTTGCAGACTGAGGGGCAACCTCTGGAACAGGACAAGCAGCCATGTCAGGCCGAAGATCAGTATCAGCCTGAGACAGAGCCTGAAACCGGTTCGTCAGACAAACTGGAGAGGCCTTCCGTTCAGCCCTCCGGAATGTATTTCGCCCCCTGCCACACCTTGAGACGACCTCCAACTCTACCACAGGTGAGGGATCAGCCTCAATTCGGGCAGTATCCCGGGCAACCACAGTCGTAATCCGATCGGGGGATGCGTGGGACGAGCTGGCCGTCCCCGACAAACCCCCATCCGGAACCCCACAGTGATGCCCATTGGCAACAGCCTCAAGCTGTGTTACCGAAGCCAACACTGCCTGAAGCTGGGAGCGAAGGGATGCCAACTCAGCCTGCATCCGAACACAGCAGTTGCAGTCCCTATCCATGCTAAAAACTGTTGTGCAAAGAACGTCTGAACTAATCTACAGAGAGCGCAAACAAATCGACACAAAATTTAAACGGTTATTAAAATACAAGATTGCCTAGTAAATGCAGTATGCTGCTACTTGCGCACTGCTGACACACTGCTCGGCGGCGGAAGGAGACTACGCGATTTTACACTATTCAGGTACTAAAACGCGATGATGCAACTCTCAAATACTATAATACGCCAGAAATTTATGAATTAGACAATGCAAGTACCAAAAACACGCAAAGAAATTAAGAATTAAACTATGTAGCAAATGAGTGAGCTAGGAGTATACGACTTGCTGCTGCAGCTGCTTATCCAACGACGGCAACGTGTCGGATCTGCCTTTGCCCGGCGTGGTGTCGCAACTCGTCGTGGAATGGACTCAACAACTCGTTGGAAGCCCCCTCAGAAATGTTGAGCCATGCTGCCTCTACAGCAGTCGTCCGCAGCTCGTGGTATACTGGCTATCGTTGCTTCCTCTGGATCACGGGTTCCCGGGTTCGATTCCCGGCCGGGTCGGGCATTTTCTCTGCCTGGGGAATGGGTGCTTGTGTTGTCCTCATCATTCCATCATAATTGGTGAAAGTGTCTAGATTGGACTGTGCGCAGATTGGGAATTTGTACGAGCGCTGATGAACGCGCAGTTGAGTGACCCACAAACCGAACATCATCATCATCATCTACAGCAGTCCATAATTGCTAGAGCGTTGCTGGTGCAGAATTTTGTGCAAAAACTGACCTTTAGATTGTGTCCCGTAAACTTTCGAGGGGATTCATTTCAGGCGATCTGGGTAGCCAAATCATAAAACTGTTCAGAATGTTCTTCAAACCAGTCACGAACAGCTGTGTCAGCGACATGGCGCATAGTCATCTATAAAAACTCCATCGTTGCTTGGGAACATGAAGTCCGTAAATGGCTGCAGATTGTCTCCGAGAAGCCGAACGTAATTGAGAACCCGGTCCATTCCATGCAAACACGGCCCACACCATTATGGAGCCACCACCAGCTTGCACATTGTCTTGTTGACAACTTGGCTTCATGAGACCTGCGCCACACTCGAACCTTACCATCAGCTTTAACCACTGAAATCGGAACTCTTCTGACCAGGTCACGGTTCTCCAGTCATGGTCACGAGCCCAGGAGAGGAGTTGCACGCGATGCAATGCTTTTACCAAAGGCACTCGCGTTGCTCGTCTACCGCCGTAGCCCATTAACGCCAAATTTCGCCGCACTGTCATAATGGATACGTTCGTCGTACGTACCACATCGATTTCTGCCTTTGCCTTTTAGCAATGACAACTCTCTGCAAATGTTGCTGCTCTCGGTAGTTAAGTGAAGGCCGGCGGCCACTTCGTGGCCTAAAATTTGGTATCCTCGGCACACTCTTCACACCCCTAACGACTTAGGAAATGGAATGTGCCATGCGCCTAGCTCCAACTACCATTCCGCGTTCAAAGTCTGTTAATTCCCGTCATACGGCCATAATAACGTAGGAAACCTTTTCACTTGAACCACTGGAGTACAAATGACAGTCCCGTCAATTCACTGCCGTTTTATACCGTATGTACGCAATTCTAGCTCCGTCTGTGTATGTGTCTTTCGCTATCCCATGACTTTTGTAACTTCAGCATAGATCTTTCCTCCAGGAGCTGATTTGTCCAAACACGAACGTTAATAGTACTATAGCTGCCAGAATTATAAACAGATAACCTTAGTGTCGCAGCGAACGCGGAAGGTAGATTAGTTTGCTTTGAAACTCTGCGGGCGCACCTCGAGCTGCAGAGGTTCTAAGAGGAACGCAGACCAGACGAACCCTGGCGGCACGCGGGGAGCGAAAGCCCGTGCCGGCGCCCCTCGCATAATTTGGGGAATCAGTTATGAGGCCGCGGCTGTTTACCAGTCGGCGCACGGGCTCCCCTAACCTAACCTGGTCGCGGCGCAGGCAGCGGCCTGCGTTATCGGCGCGCGCTGGGACCCGCGCTCCCCGACATATAAATGATCCCGGCCCGAACCCGCAGCCTCATACGAATGCAAAGATCGTCACCCAATTACAAGTCGGTTAATATCGACGGAATCTCGGGCTTCGTTTGCCCCTTATTCGTTCTGGTGTCCCCCTATCGCTGCCTCCGAGCCCCAGGCCTCCGGTTGTGTTTGCTCGTTTTGCCCTGGAAACCTTCTCCACTGTCTGCACGGCAGCGATGCACCTCAGAGAGTCCGGGGGATCAAATCTAGATGCGAGAGTCTGGTCTGGCCGTGGAGGCAATTTTAAAATGTTGAAAATAACTGACGGTGGCCGAAGTAGAGAGGATATAAAATGTAGACTGGCAATTGCAAGAATGTTTCTGGAGTTTGTTAACATCGAATGTAAATTTGAGTGTTAGGAAGTCTTTTCCGCAGGTATTTTCTTGACTGTAGCCTCGAACAGAAGTGAAATGTGGACGGTAAGAGGTCCTGATTAGAAGCTTTAGAAATATGGTGGTACAGATTGTTTGGAAATTAGGTGGGAAGATAGAATAAGTGGTACAGAGGAACTGAAACGAAATGGGGAAAAAAGAAATTTGTAGCTTAACTTTCCGAAAATAGGAGATTGGGTAACCTCCTGAAACATCAACGAAACGTTAGTTTGGTAAAGGGAGGAAGAATGGAGCAAGGCAACTGTAGAGCCAAGCCAAGGCTCGAATATATGAGAGTTGCGCCAAATGTAAGGCTCCCACATTTTCTACAAATAGAAAAAATTGTTTATTGTTATTAATTTATACACCGTCGAAACACTTTTGTCTATTTTCTAACATAGTCTCCATTTTTTGACACGCATTTGAAGGCGGTGCTCCAGCTTTTGTATTCCTATGACAAAGACGTCTCCTGCGAACCTGTTGAGGAAGCGTGTGACCTCTTTTCGGACTTCATCGTCGCTCTTGAAGCACTTGCCACCTGTGTGTTCCTTTAGCTTGGTGAAGAGGTGATAATCGCTGGGGGCTAATTCCGGGCTGTATGGGGGGATGGGACATAACAGTCCACCCAAATTTCTTCAAAAGCTCCTGTGTTTGACGAGCGACGTGGGGTCGAGCGTTGTCGTGAAGAAGCACGACTCTCTACTTCAGTAATCCTCTCCAGCGATTCTGGATTGCTCGCCAGAGTTTGGTCAGTGTTTCACAATATCTGTCTGAGTTTATCGTCGCCCCAGGTTACATGAAATCGATGAGGAGTACCCCCTTCCGATCCCAAAACACAGTCGCCTTAACCTCCCCTGCCGACTGCGTTTATTTTAATTTCCTTTTGTGGCGCTGAACCAGAGTTTTGTTTCGGGGGTGTAATGAAACACCCACGTTTCATCTCCTGTGATGATAGAGTCCACTAACTTCTCCTTGTTGCTTCCTCCCATACATTGTTGAAGACACTTGCGAGCACAGTCAAGACGTTGCTCCTTGTGTCAGTTAGTCAGCATCCGGGTAACCCAATGACCACACAATTAAAGTTCTTTCAACTGTGCGGTAGGAAGCTCCAGGAACGTGTTCAACAAGTTCACAGACAGTGACACTCTGATCTTTGAGCAGCTCACTCTTGATCTTCTGGACAATCGTATCTGTAACCAGCGGTCTTTCATTCCATTCTTCATCGTGAACTTCCGTGCGACCCTCAGCAAAAGCCTTGCACTATTTGCGGACGTGCTGAACGGACATGCACTACTCACCATAAACCTCAGTCAGCTGCTGATGAATCTCCATGGGCGGTAACTTTCTTGCATGGAGAAACCGGATTACTGCTCGAACCTCGCACTTGGCAGGAGTGGCGATCAACACTTCCATGTCTGACAGCTGCCAAGCCAACACTGAGCGACGTAGCGAATCGTGGACGAGCAGGCTCGAGAGTGGGGGAACCACTGCGCATGGCATTGTTGTCATATATATTGTAGCACTTTCCCTCGAGACTGTAGCTCATTGGGAACCTTACTTCTGGTACAACCCTCGTCGTAAGGAGATTAAAACGAATGCGGTTGCAGTAGTCATTCAGAGGTGAAGAGACTTGCACAAGATAGCCTAGTGTGGAAAGCTGCACCAAATCAGCTTTCGAACAGAAGACCACAACAACAACTACTATTACTACTACTACAAGCTTTGAGAAAATAGCATGAATGTCATGGTATAAATTCCTCACTTTGTTCAGAAAATGGTTCAAATGGCTCTGAGCACTATGGGACTTAACATCTGAGGTCATCAGTCCCCTAGAACTTAGAACTGCTTAAACCTAACTAACCTAAGGACATCACACACGTCCATGCCCGAGGCAGGATTCGAACCTGCGACCGTAGCGGTCGTGCGGTTCCACACTGAAGCGCCTAGAACCGCTCGGCCACAAGAGGCCGGCTTGTTCGTGGAAAGAAGGATTGTCGGTATGCCTCTGTGTGAGCTCTAATCTCTCTGATTTAACCTCATGGTCTCTTCGCGAGATATACGTATGAGGGAGCAATATACTGCTTGACTCCTCGGTGAAGGTATGTTCTCGAAACTTTAACAAAAGCCCGTACCGAGCCACTGAGCGTCTCTCCTGCAGAGTCTTCCACTGGAGTTTATCTATCATCTCCGTAACTAACCTAAAGACATCACACACATCCACGCCCGAGGTACGTTTCGAACCTGCGACCGTAGCAGTCGATCGGTTCCGGATTGATGCGCCTTGAACTGCTGGCTTACTTCAAGTTATTAGACTTGTACAATATGTTAAAAATATATCGGCTCAACCACTTGTTTATAGTGTAAAACACTAAGATTGACGCGTTTCGGAAGTCAAGCTTCCATCATCAGAATAATAAAAAGTAAAAGAACCTGTTAAAACTCGCTAAAATGGAACTTGCAACAGGCACAACAAAATTGATAATAAAATTAAAACATCGTGGCTACTTCCCTTGTTGCAGCCGTGTCTTCCAAGGTGTATCTCCACGGCTGCAACAAGGGAATTTGTTCTTCAAAACATGCAACAAGGGAAGTAGCAACGATGTTTTAATTTTATTATCAATTTTGTTGTGCCTGGTGCATGTTCCATTTTAGCGAGTTTTAACAGGTTCTTTTACTTTTTATTATTCTGATGGTGGAAGCTTGACTTCCGAAACGCGTCAATCTTAGTGTTTTACACTATAAACAAGTGGTTGAACCGATATATTTTTTAACATTGACATTCACAACCACGACCTCTCATCCAGTATGGATAAAATCATTGTACAATATATGTCTTTTGTTTCCAGCTTGTCTTGTAGCATTTAATAATGGCCGTGTGCCATTATCAGTAATTCTGTAAAAGAAAAAATTGTCCATTGTAGGCTGTGTAGTTATCCATTAGAACAGACTATCGCAGATAACGTTTCCTTCCACAAAATTCTTGGAGGCCATCGATCTACAAATCAGCAAAATGCGTACTATATTCAATTAAAATTACTTGATAGTTGTCATCTTTCACTTGCCGCTACAGTGTTGTCACATCGATTGCCGGCTACCGATCGGTTATAGGAGGCCACAAACATGGTGGGTCACTTCATAAACGCTGTTGATGTGTACTGCAGAGCGGTGTTGGTCGAATTTTCTCATTTTCAGGATACTGAAGGGCTCTCTGTTTTAACTGTTAAAAATCATTCAACAGCCAAGGTCACATAAAATATTGCTTTCTTTAAGACAACCGGTTTCAACTGATTTTGCTGTCATCTTCAAGTCTTGAAAATCTTTTTATTGTGAAACATATTCGTTACATGCTGAACCTCCATTTGACATCTCGTGCATGAGGATCAGCGTAAAATGAACATGTTTTACAACAAAAAGATTTTTAAGACCTGAAGATGACAGAAAAGTCTGTTGAAGCTGATTGTCTTAAATGATGAAATATTTTGTGCACTCTTGGTTGCTGAATGATTGTTACCAATGTTGGCATATGTCACAAGTTCGAGGTGCTGTGTCGTTGGCTGATTTCAAGTGTCGAATGACTCAACTGCGGCAGACGACACGTTTTGTTTCCTTGAATTAAAATTAATGTACTAAATAACCACATCCTCACGATGTGCAGTGTATACTAGAAAACGGCGGTGGAAAACCTGCGGCAGAAAGAAAATCACGACCACTTGTTTCACGGCTATTAAAGCTGAGCTCTGCGAGCAAATTCAAGACAGAGAAAGCTCAGTTTCAGTGCTACGATCTTCTTTAAGACAGGTTTGTACGCTAACCATTGCCCTACACCGTAGCGTTGGATGAAAGAGTTATATTTATGACTGTGGGGATCCAATCGCGACGATGAACTGTAGCCTTAAAAAATTTGGCAATACGCAGTGTCGTGCGAAGCTTATCCAACGTAAGCCGACCTCCATGATTATGATAACCGTGTACGTGACACTTGCGCCAGTTGCTCTCCTCCCCCGGCAATTTGGAATTAGCACCATCGCACCTGCTTGTGTAGTTCCTCTGTGTAGTGTTTGACAGCCTATGTGCGCGTATTGCTGTGCGGTGGTGCTAGCGGCGTCCACGGTGGCCGCAAGGTACGGTACACGCTTGGGCCGGTTCATAGTTCCCGACCGAGCACCGAGCACAGCTTGGATACGGGCACTACAGCAACGAGGTAGAGTTGGTGTTGGTCAGGGTTGTGCGTCTCGATAACTCTGCTGTAATCCAGTGCTGTAATCCTCTGCAGTCTGGTGTTACTAGACACGTCGTTGTACGAGGTGCATTCAAGTTCTAAGGCCTCCGATTTTTTATCTCCGGACTGGAAAGAGATAGAAACATGCGCATTGTTTTGAAATGAGGCCGCGTTCATTGTCAATACATCCCAGAGATGGCAGCACCGTACGGCAGATGGAATTTTACCGCCAGCGGCGAGAATGAGAACTGTTTTAAATACTTAAAATGGCGACGTTTTCCTTACTTGAACAGCGTGCAATCATTCGTTTTCTGAATTTGCGTGGTGTGAAACCAACTGAAATTCATCGACAGTTGAAGGAGACATGTGGTTATGGAGTTACGGATGTGTCGAAAGTGCGTTCGTGGGTGCGACAGTTTAATGAAGGCAGAACATCGTGTGACAACAAACCGAAACAACCTCGGGATCGCACAAGCTGGTCTGACGACATGATCGAGAAAGTGGAGAGAATTTTTTTGGGGGATCGCCGAATGAATGTTGAACAGATCGCCTCCAGAGTTGGCATTTCTGTGGGTTCTGTGCACACAATCCTGCATGACGACGTGAAAATGTGAAAAGTGTCATCCAGGTGGGTGCCACAAATGCTGATGGACGACCACATGGCTGCCCGTGTGGCATGTTGCCAAGCAATGTTGATGCGCAACGACAGCATGAATGGGACTTTCTTTTCGTCGGTTGTGACAATGGATGAGACGTGGATGCCATTTTTCAATCCAGAAACAAAGCGCCAGTCAGCTCAATGGAAGCACACAGATTCACCGCCACCAAAAAAATTTCGGGTAACCGCCAGTGCTGAAAAAATGATGGTGTCCATGTTCTGGGACAGCGAGGGCGTAATTCTTACCCATTGCGTTCCAAAGGACACTACGGTAACAGGTGCATCCTACGAAAATGTTTTGAAGAACAAATTCCTTCCTGCACTGCAACAAAAACGTCCGGGAAGGGCTGCGCGTGTGCTGTTTCACCAAGACAACGCACCCACACATCGAGCTAACGTTGCGCAACAGTTTCTTCGTGATAACAACTTGATTCCTCATGCTCCCTACTCAGCTGACCTAGTGACTTTTGGCTTTTTCCAACAATGAATGACACTCTCCGTGGCCGCACATTCATCAGCCGTGCTGCTATTGCCTCAGTGATTTTCCAGTGGTCAAAACAGACTCCTAAGCCGCTGCCATGGAATCATGGAGTCAGCGTTGTGAAAAATGTGTACGTCTGCAAGGCGATTACGTCGAGAAGTAACGCCAGTTTCATCGATTTCGGGTGAGTAGTTAATTAGAAAAAAAATCGGAGGCCTTAGAACTTGAATGCACCTCGTATATACAGTCCTAACGTTGTTGGTCGCTGTTTCTGGTTATTGCATTCGCCACAGTCAAGGTAGAGGCTCCAGTGGTGCCAAGCGTGGTGGTACTCAGTGGTCGGTCACTCTCTATTGTGTGTAGCTTCACCGTTGTCAGGAAGGTGGTTAGCGGTTCCTTGAAACGTTGAAAGACGACTCGAAAACGTTTACTTCAAGTTATAAAAAGGAAATGTCGATGTATCACGCCGCCGTCAGGAAGCTGTGTGGTGCTGCCGTTGTGGAGTGCTGTAAGGTCCGCCTACGGCAGCAACAATAGTTGTTTCAAGTCAATTATTTGCAAAGGAGTGTTAAACGCGTACTTGCCGTCGTAAAGTGACGGAAACGACCGTTACTGAGTTAATGTCCACCTCTCAAGAATGTGGAATGTGTCGATTTTCTCTGTCTTCTTCGTGTTATTGAATTAATCGAAAATGGTGGCCTGCCGCCTTGGTATGAGTTCCAAAACGGCGAAGCTTGGAGTGTGGAACATCATTGTGTCCCTGTGGCGTGTTGTCGCATGGTTAAATGTTCCCGACAGTCCAAGGCGTTCTTAGATCACTTGTCTTGTTTGTGACTGGTAATGGTTTTGTTGAGTTGATTTTAAAGGTTTTTACAGCGTTTTTCATCGCTTTTTGTGGCGGCTGTTACTGCGGAGCAAGTTTAGTGTGTAGTACAGCGCTTCACTTGTATAGAATAGTGAAGTGGTGCACCATAGTAGTTAGTTATTTTAATTATGAATACTTCACCATAAATACTCATTTAGGTACGGTTGCATTGTCTTACTTGACTTGTTCTGCGCTGCACACTTCGGTCAATTCTGCGAAAGCCTTTCCTGTATTTGTACCGGCAGCTGTGGCCGAGCGGTTCTAGACACTTCAGTCCGGAACCGCGCTGCTGCTACGGTCGCAGGTTCGAATCCTGCCTCGGGTGTGGATGCGTGTGCTGTCCTTAGGTTAGTTGGGTTTGAGTAGTTCTAACTCTAGGGGACTGTTGACCTCAGATGTTAAGTCCCATAGTGCTTAGGGCCATTTGAACCATTGGAACCGGTATTTGCCAATGCTTGCGCTGCCACGTCCGGTTATGGTTAAGCTTACTGTCATCTGTAGCTGATTTTGTGATTCTGTGGGCGTGCTGGGTTGCCTGTGTGGCAGTAACGTATACGTATTTGAACAGAGTAGTTATCAGCTTGGCCACTCTCAAGCCTTTTATTAAGTATAGTAAGTTTTAAAAGTTTTATTTATAAAGCCTTAGCTCTGCTTCTCCTGCAATTTAAGTTACGTGAATGATGAAATTAAGAGCTACCGCCCTTGTGATCTGTGATATATGAACATGTAGTTGTGTTAAGTTGTTGGGTTCCTGGAGTTGGCTTTGCACATCATAGGCCTTAAAGGACATGCTCAGACAGTAAGAAAGGGCAGATTGAATATATTAACCTGGTTAATTAATTGTAAGCCCTCATGTTTATGTTAAAGGAATTTTAAGTTTTGTGTTGTTGTCGTCGTTGTCGACATGTAGTCTGTGCTAAGTCACTTGCAGGACGAAAATAGGAATTAAGGTGGTACGAGCGTGTGCTGTGGGATGCCTCCTGAGATTCAACCCAGATTCAGAATTCCCACAGCAGGACCGAGGGGAGCCTTCCGTTTTTCCACCATCCAGCGGGCGCCGTTCATCCTGGAGAGCTTGAACTGTTTAGTTTTTGTGTCTAACTGTTTAAGGAAGTAAAAAGACTTCATTCGATTTAGCCTCGACAATTGATACTCAGTCCTCTTCGTTCATCAATAACTGAGGTCAAGCAAAAACGCAAGTGTGAATGTGTCCAGCAGTGTTTGGTTAGTGCTGCTGTATGAAATTTGTGTATTTCATTAGCATAGCTGCGTTTGTGTGTGTTACTTTTAGTGTGATGAAATACGAAATAAAAGTGCCAGCAACATTATTCGGGATCCAAACACATAAAAAAAGAAAACGGGACAAAGAATTTGAGTCAACTGTCCAATTGTTGTGGCAATTTGGTGCCAGATGCGCAAGAATCATATCGACCTATCTAGTTGTAGGTTATCTATCTTCTAGAAAGGAAAGATTGCTCTATACCCAATCCAACGCAGCAGAAATGATATGATGAGAGGCACCGACCTTCCCAATGATATCTTCCGACAGACAGACCTGGTCACCAATTCCAGAATGCTACCTTCAGCTGGAAGCTGACAAGCTTTCAACTCGTAATAGAAATTCTTCTTTTAAATGCGAGATTGTGAGACACGCTCTAGAATCCATTCCAAGCAACGGAACCCTGAAAACAACACGAACGTAGGAGTACGAACCTTGAAAATAAGAAATATGTTCTTGCAATGATCACAAGAAACAACAAAAAAAGTGGAAGGGTAGACAAATCTAAGCCCTCTGCCAAACAGAACATAGCCACGCTCTGCGTATACCATACCAATTGCTACCTCACAACTAGGTTTGGGATAGCCTTCAGGGAAAAACATGGAAGGTGGATCAGCATATTTGTCATTCGTTATTTCACACTATACACTTCATTACTTTACATCAACATTAACATTACAATTTAAAACTTATTAAAAAATTCACAACTGTCATCGCAGCTTGAACAGGATCAAATCTTTAAAAACACAACCTTAACTATTGCATCATTAAGAGCAGCACATGAAAATCGGAAGTACAGAGTTACCAAAACAAAAAGTCACATCAACTGGGCGTGACCGCAAGCGGATTCGACAAACAATTTTTACAGCTTACCGAATTACAATAAGAGTATTTAAATGTACTAACAAACTGAACGCTTAAGTAATGGCTACACAATTGGACAACATTCATTCAAATAAGGGAATGGCCACAAGATGCGCCACCGTCTGTAGCTGTGGAAAGGCCGCTTAGCAACGCATACTCCTTAATAAGAAAATCCCTTAAGCAATAAAGTACACAGTCCCTCAAACAGACCTACTGGGAGGGTATAAAATTTCAACATAAATGCCCACCCGTGTATTGCAACCAAACATTAACAACAACCCTTAATAAATATACAGTTGCCCAAAATTCACTATAAGTTGAAGTACATGCAGTTGAAATGTACTTCAACCAGTACACGTCAGCAGAAACTCTGACACGACCTTTACTAACTATACAATTGCCCAAAATTCAAAGTAAGCTGAGAGCTAAAACAGACGGCTATCATAACAAAATTTCACAGCAAGTGTAGTAGCTAATGACTCTGGATCAATGTAAGGTTCGACAATTTGTATTGATAAGTAATAGGTCTTAAACTTAGTAATAAGAGTGCCAGCTTTAGAAAGACACAGAAGTATAAGCAGGAAGAACCATTTTTCGCAAACATGCCTTAACCTCCTGCCCTCTTTAAACTCACCAAACAGATCCAACTAATAGTTCACACACAAACGGTGGCACTCTGCCGTGGTAAGCATGAAACGATCAACTTTACTTGAGTCACCATGCCGCAACTGGTAGGGGCGGCAGACGCCGTACGTTATGTTTGGTATGGGGGGGTTAGAGTTGTCTATTCTTTCACGTCGTTTGTTGTTCCTTGTGTTGTACGAAAATATTTCTCCTTTTCAAGGTATTGTACTCATACGTCGCTGTTGTTTTAGGGGGCTTTTGCTTACATGGATTTCAGAGTGTATCCCAGAATCTCGCATTTAAAAAAAGAATTTCTACTTTAAGGGATGAAAGATCGTCGACTTCCAGCCGCGGGCAGCATCCTGCAGTTGGCGGTCAGGTCGCGTGTGGTGTTGGACGGGCCGCTGAGTCTTGCGGCAGATAACATTGGAGAGGTATTCGGTGGCTCTCCTCATATCATTTCAGCTGCGATCGATGAGGTACAACGAAATCTTTCCTTTCTGGAAGACAGCCAACCTACAAACAGGAAGATCGATAGGATACAACTGCATCTGGCGCATTTAGGGAATCGCTTGTTGAAGTTGAGTCGTGTTGAGCTAAACGACCACGAGAGAGTGAAGCGTAAGCAGTTGGTAAACGGTCAATTTTAACATGGGTAATGTATCAGGAAGCAAATACCGTCCGCACTGGCGGAAAGTTTCGTGATACTGAAACGTCCCCTTAGAAAAATTAATTAATTACTGTGCTGATAAACCTCTTACATTATCTGATTTTCAAACAGCTGACCAGAACTGAACGCACTCAGACATTTCGCTCTTTACCTATTCTGATCAACACTAAACTCACACACAATATTTTTAGGACAACGCAATCTGACTTTCAAAAATCCCTACAAAAGAATGGCCATGACTTGCATTAACCTATACCTTTCACAAATCACTTACCTCACAAAAATCTTCGTTACTCGAACTACTGCAATACAGCGAGAGCCACTACTGCCAGCTAAATAAAATATTGAAACTACTGAAGGCACTAACTACTGATAGGCGTAGTTAGCAAATGAAAGATTTTGATAGAGAACAAGCAATGTATTTACCTTAATAGTGTTCAAAAGTCATAATATATATAGCAGTTCATGACATCCAGTCTTACAAATTTCAAAACTCCGCCTTTTCTCTCCCCACATCCGCCACTGCTGGCGGCTCACCTCCAACTGCGCAACGCTACGCGCTTGACAGCCAACTGCCCAACACTACAACAGCCAACAACAATGCAAACCAGCCATATACTGCACTCAGCACAGCCAGTGATTTTCATACAGAGCGCTACGTGGCGTTACCAATATAAAAACCTAAACAGCCTACTTAGAATACCACGTACTTATACATTTGTGACTATTACAGCGCCATCTATCACAAAGCGAAAAAAGTGGGCCAACTAAAACATTCATATTTCTTTACGTATTACACGAATATGTAATAAAAATGGTGATTTCTATTTAAGAAAACACAGTTGATATCCGTTTGACCTATGGCAGCGCCATCTAGCGGACCAACCGTAGCGCCATCTGGTTTCCCCCTTCAAGCTAGACAAGTTTCGTTTTTTGTAATTTTGTCGTTTGACGCTTATTTCGTGAGATATTTGGCCCAGTCACGATCAATGGACCACCCTGTATATGAATATTTAAAGGAGACTGATACTGTCATGTAAGCCTTGTAAATAATTGTTAACGCTTATTGCATGAAAGGTGACAGAGTGTCTTTATTATCTCAACGTCATAATGAATGATTGCTTACACTAGTAGAGGTTGGAACGCCAGTGGAGATGAAACGGCAAGCAAAACTCAAGCTCTGGCTGGGAGGCCCGCACAGGTGTTGGTCCTGCTTAAACACAGGAAGTAGCTAGACGGGCGTCGTGGCACCTGAGCTGTGGAGCACAATAAAGTCGCGACTGGCCGGTGTTGTACCCGGACGGGAAGGGTTACACTTCGGAAACTACGATACTCTTAGACACAGCTGAGAGGAACGAGGAAGCGTCACCTCAGAAACCAGGCAGGCTGGGTTATTTCCAAGTATTTTTGCCGAGAAACGTACCATTATATAAGTATAGGTATATCCATGCAAGCTTTCCAGTCCAGTCAAATAGTTGATATACCTTGCAAAAGGTGGGATAGAAGAGCTTACTTTTTCAACTCGTTCATATGGTTGGAAAGATTAGAAAACCGAGTTTTTCCAACAAAATTTCGCATGGGGAAACTTTCTGCAATCAAAAAACTTCGAAAATTTCGGTCTTTTTCAGTTTTTTCAAAGTATCTCAGTTTCATTTGCTCCTATCGCTTTGACGTCTAGTTTCTTTTTTAAAGAGCACAAAATTCTCAACAAATTGGATTCTTGCCATTTTTTTCTACTCTCAATATCTAAGGCGCTACAGCGCCTCAAAAAATACCAATTTTTCAAATTTTGAGCATAGTGGCAATATACCTAATTTTGAACACAATTTTTTCAGTTTCTGTTTGTGTAGTATAAATACATTATGCACCATGTTACAAGTTGGAATTTACCACCTCACTTTCAGGTATTCAATTTCTCTTTATGCAACATGAGGATTGCTGGGTACCCAACTATTGTGGTTATTACATCACTACCTGAAGTTCAGTATGAGCCACCTCAGCCCTGGTATTTGTAAGACTATAAATATAAAAATACATAATTAAGAGACATAAACACACACACACACACAAAATAAATTGTCGCAGGAAACTGAACTATTATTAGCTGCAATAGGCAACCTAATTAGGTAGATAATTATTCTTGTGTATAAAAGCCACACAGTTGACATTAAAAATAAGTAGCTTTATTACAATTAAAATGCATTGTCAGTTACTAAAAAATGTTGACAGTTCTGGGTGTGTAATACTTGTAATATTGCACTTAAGCGCACTTGAGACAGATATCAGCATCACTTCCAACGTTTTGATGGGTCAGGTTCCTCAGTGTCACCAGAAATACCCTGAGTTACGGATTCAGGGTTTGTACATAGAGTTGATCCCAGATTGACCTCTTCTTTAAACAGCGAGTCAACCTCAGCAAGTTCGTTGGTTTCGTCAGCGGTTTCCTCAACATCCTCCATAACATCTTCTTCACTGTCTGAATAAAAAAATTTTGGCACGTTTTCACAGTTGACCCCAAATCATTTCTTGCAAACTGAAGAACATTTCAAACCCACTTTTCTGCAGGAGCACGCACCGCCACAGTTCAGCTTGCATGAGCATGAAACAATGTGAAGAAGTGCTTCAGGTGCTGGATCTTGGCTCATTATAACGGGTATTGGACCGTGGTCACTGTGATCCCAGCCCCATTTCTCAGGAGGTTCCCAGTTTCCCATCCAACTTTGGACTTGTTGGTAAGTTCGCAACGAATGATGTTGTGCAGCATCTTGTGTAGGTGGCAACCGTGCAAGATTCAGTTTGCTTTTTGTGGCAGACTTGGCGAATAGCTGGTACCGCAAATGGTCTAGTGTGTGGGAACTGCTGACACTTCCACTATGCAATGCAATAGTAACCTGTTCTCCTGCAGTTATTATTTCTTCACGGGTACCATGCGATTTATTGAACGTCCAAAGCGCTGAGATTAGGTTTTCATTTTTTGCGACAATATTGCAGCACTTAATTTTTCCTTGACCAAAAAAAGCAGATGTTGTATCACATCCGCTAAAGGCGTGAGTGAACAGAATATATTCACTGTCAAACTTGTAAGATGCAGTGGAAAACCACTTGTCTTCTGCATTTCTCTTCCTGGCTTTAAGAAAAATAAGTTTTCAATGCCTTGCCCCAAACCAGTCATGAGCACAAGCAGGTCAACATCTTCTCCTATGACAACACTTCCAGAATCTTTGGTTCTTGAAATGGCAGATGTTACAATCATAACGTTAGCATCTTCTTGTGCCTGGTGCACTTCAATGCTACACTCCAGAAATTCCTTCTTAAGAAGTGTGATCAAACGCATCATGTATCGTTCGTTGTACAAGACCTTGTCCTGAGGGACTTGGTTCACCATCTCTGATTCAACCACAACGTCAACCGAAGAATGTTGTTTGGACCTACGAATCCTCTCAGCACTCTTTGTGCTACATTTGTCTCCCTCACATGGATACCCATCAAATACAATAGCAAATTGAGATCCAAAATGACATTGCAAGTAAGAAACATAGCTTTGGGCTATTGACTTGAAGCAAACATTTCGAGTCCAAGTCACTTTGTGGATAAGGTACCCTCCATCAATGACAAAAAATTTACTCGGTCCACCTGACTTCACATTTTCCACAGGAACGAAGGCATTGTAGAATGAAGATTCCGTTCCTTTTCGCATGCCTTTTTCTGAGAATAGGGACATTGGGTAAGGAGCAAGTTCATATTTCAGAAAGGCTTTTAACTCTTCTTCACTTCGTTTCATTAAACAAATCCTTTGGAAAAGAGTTAAAGGATCAACAAAAAAATGGTTCAAATGGCTATGTGCAGTATGCGACTTAACTTCTGAGGTCATCAGTCACCTAGAACTTAGAAATAATTAAACCTAACTAACCTAAGGACAGCACACACATCTATGCCCGAGACAGGATTCGAACCTGCGACCGTAGCGGTCGCTCGGTTCCAGACTGTAGCGCCTAGAAACGCACGGCCACTCCGGCCGGCAAAGGATCAACAGGAGTTATTTTAGTGCTCCCAGCTTTTACAGAATTTAACGCAGAAAGGAGAGTCACAACTTTATCTTTTCACCATCTGCAGCATCGTCGACAGGACTGACTGCGGACCTTTGGTACAGAGCCGAGTGGAGGGTCTGAATCAGAGGCTGAGACGGTTCTGCGACCGTGTGGGCTGCAGATTCCTCGACTTGCGCCATAGGGTGGTGGGGTTTCGGGTTCCGCTGGATAGGTCAGGAGTCCACTACACGCAACAAGAGGCTACACGGGTAGCAGGGGTTGTGTGGCGTGGGCTGGGCGGTTTTTTAGGTTAGATGGCCTTGGGCAAGTACAGAAAGGGCAACAGCCTCAACGGGTGCGGGGCAAAGTCAGGACATGCGGGGACCAAGCAGCAATCGGTATTGTAATTGTCAACTGTCGAAGCTGCGTTGGTAAAGTACCAGAACTTCAAGCGCTGATAGAAAGCACCGAAGCTGAAATCGTTATAGGTACAGAAAGCTGGCTTAAGCCAGAGATAAATTCTGCCGAAATTTTTACAAAGGTACAGACGGTGTTTAGAAAGGATAGATTGCATGCAACCGGTGGTGGAGTGTTCGTCGCTGTTAGTAGTAATTTATCCTGTAGTGAAGTAGAAGTGGATAGTTCCTGTGAATTATTATGGGTGGAGGTTACACTCAACAACCGAACTAGGTTAATAATTGGCTCCTTTTACCGACCTCCCGACTCAGCAGCATTAGTGGCAGAACAACTGAGAGAAAATCTGGATTACATTTCACATAAATTTTCTCAGCATGTTATAGTCTTAGGTGGAGATTTCAATTTACCAGATATAGACTGGGACACTCAGATGTTTAGGACGGGTGGTAGGGACAGAG
This sequence comes from Schistocerca americana, assembly GCF_021461395.2. Taxonomy (NCBI): domain Eukaryota; kingdom Metazoa; phylum Arthropoda; class Insecta; order Orthoptera; family Acrididae; genus Schistocerca; species Schistocerca americana. The sequence goes on from NC_060122.1 coordinate 701,982,187, forward strand.
CATCGAGTGACATTATACTGAATGCATTATCCGAAAATTACCTCGAGTAATTAAACAGAGAACCGACTCGTGGAGATAACATCTTGGACCTACTGATAACAAACAGACCCGAAATTTTCGACTCTGTATGTACAGAACAGGGAATCAGTGATCATAAGGCCGTTGCAGCATCCCTGATTATGGAAGTTAATAGGAATATAAAAAAAGGGAGGAAGGTTTATCTGTTTAGCAAGAGTAATAGGAGGCAGATTTCAGACTACCTAACAGATCAAAACGAAAATTTCTGTTCCGACACTGACAATGTTGAGTGTTTATGGAAAAAGTTCAAGGCAATCGTAAAATGCGTTTTAGACAGGTACGTGCCGAGTAAAACTGTGAGGGACGGGAAAAACCCACCGTGGTACAACAACAAAGTTAGGAATCTACTGCGAAAGCAAAGAGAGCTTCACTCAAAGTTTAAACGCAGCCAAAACCTCTCAGACAAACAGAAGCTCAACGATGTCAAAGTTAGCGTAAGGAGGGCTATGCGTGAAGCGTTCAGTGAATTCGAAAGTAAAATTCTATGTACCGACTTGACAGAAAATCCTAGGAAGTTCTGGTCTTACGTTAAATCAGTAAGTGGCTCGAAACAGCATATCCAGACACTACGGGATGATGATGGCATTGAAACAGAGGATGACACGCGTAACGCTGAAATACTAAACACCTTTTTCCAAAGCTGTTTCGCAGAGGAAGACCGCACTGCAGTTCCTTCTCTAAATCCTCGCACAAACGAAAAAATGGCTGACATCGAAATAAGTGTCCAAGGAATAGAAACGCAACTGGAATCACTCAATAGAGGAAAGTCCACTGGACCTGACGGGATACCAATTCGATTCTACACAGAGTACGCGAAAGAACTTGCCCCCCTTCTAACAGCCATGTACCGCAAGTCTCTAGAGGAACGGAGGGTTCCAAATGATTGGAAAAGAGCACAGATAGTCCCAGTCTTCAAGAAGGGTCGTCGAGCAGATGCGCAAAACTATAGACCTATATCCCTGACGTCGATCTGTTGTAGAATTTTAGAACATGTTTTTTGCTCGAGTATCATGTCGTTTTTGGAAACCCAGAATCTACTATGTAGGAATCAACATGGATTCCGGAAACAGCGATCGTGTGAGACCCAACTCGCTTTATTTGTTCATGAGACCCAGAAACTATTAGATACAGGCTCCCAGGTAGATGCTATTTTTCTTGACTTCCGGAAGGCGTTCGATACAGTTCCGCACTGTCGCCTGATAAACAAAGTAAGAGCCTACGAAATATCAGACCAGCTGTGTGGCTGGATTGAAGAGTTTTTAGCAAACAGAACACAGCATGTTGTTATCAATGGAGAGACGTCTACAGACGTTAAAGTAACCTCTGGCGTGCCACAGGGGAGTGTTATGGGACCATTGCTTTTCACAATATACACTCCTGGAAATTGAAATAAGAACACCGTGAATTCATTGTCCCAGGAAGGGGAAACTTTATTGACACATTCCTGGGGTCAGATACATCACATGATCACACTGACAGAACCACAGGCACATAGACACAGGCAACAGAGCATGCACAATGTCGGCACTAGTACAGTGTATATCCACCTTCCGCAGCAATGCAGGCTACTATTCTCCCATGGAGACGATCGTAGAGATGCTGGATGTAGTCCTGTGGAACGGCTTGCCATGCCATTTCCACCTGGCGCCTCAGTTGGACCAGCGTTCGTGCTGGACGTGCAGACCGCGTGAGACGACGCTTCATCCAGTCCCAAACATCCTCAATGGGGGACAGATCCGGAGATCTTGCTGGCCAGGGTAGTTGACTTACACCTTCTAGAGCACGTTGGGTGGCACGGGATACATGCGGACGTGCATTGTCCTGTTGGAACAGCAAGTTCCCTTGCCGGTCTAGGAATGGTAGAACGATGGGTTCGATGACGGATTGGATGTACCGTGCACTATTCAGTGTCCCCTCGACGATCACCAGTGGTGTACGGCCAGTGTAGGAGATCGCTCCCCACACCATGATGCCGGGTGTTGGCCCTGTGTGCCTCGGTCGTATGCAGTCCTGATTGTGGCGCTCACCTGCACGGCGCCAAACACGCATACGACCATCATTGGCATCAAGGCAGAAGCGACTCTCATCGCTGAAGACGACACGTCTCCATTCGTCCCTCCATTCACGCCTGTCGCAACACCACTGGAGGCGGGCTGCACGACGTTGGGGCGTGAGCGGAAGACGGCCTAACGGTGTGCTGGACCGTAGCCCAGCTTCATGGAGACGGTTGCGAATGGTCCTCGCCGATACCCCAGGAGCAACAGTGTCCCTAATTTGCTGGGAAGTGGCGGTGCGGTCCCCTACGGCACTGCGTAGGATCCTACGGTCTTGGCGTGCATCCGTGCGTCGCTGCGGTCCGGTCCCAGGTCGACGGGCACGTGCACCTTCCGCCGACCACTGGCGACAACATCGATGTACTGTGGAGACCTCACGCCCCACGTGTTGAGCAATTCGGCGGTACGTCCACCCGGCCTCCCGCATGCCCACTATACGCCCTCGCTCAAAGTCCGTCAACTGCACATACGGTTCACGTCCACGCTGTCGCGGTATGCTACCAGTGTTAAAGACTGCGATGGAGCTCCGTATGCCACGGCAAACTGGCTGACACTGACGGCGGCGGTGCACAAATGCTGCGCAGCTAGCGCCATTCGACGGCCAACACCGCGGTTCCTGGTGTGTCCGCTGTGCCGTGCGTGTGATCATTGCTTGTACAGCCCTCTCGCAGTGTCCGGAGCAAGTATGGTGGGTCTGACACACCGGTGTCAATGTGTTCTTTTTTCCATTTCCAGGAGTGTATATAAATGACCTAGTAGATAGTGTCGGAAGTTCCATGCGGCTTTTCGCGGATGATGCTGTAGTATACAGAGAAGTTGCAGCATTAGAAAATTGTAGCGAAATGCAGGAAGATCTGCAGCGGATAGGCACTTGGTGCAGGGAGTGGCAACTGACCCTTAACATAGACAAATGTAATGTATTGCGAATACATAGAAAGAAGGATCCTTTATTGTATGATTACATGATAGCGGAACAAACACTGGTAGCAGTTACTTCTGTAAAATACCTGGGAGTATGCGTGCGGAACGATTTGAAGTGGAATGATCATATAAAATTAATTGTTGGTAAGGCGGGTAACAGGTTGAGATTCATTGGGAGAGTGCTTAGAAAATGTAGTCCATCATCAAAGGAGGTGGCTTACAAAACACTCGTTCGACCTATACTTGAGTATTGCTCATCAGTGTGGGATCCGTACCAGATCGGTCTGACGGAGGAGATAGAGAAGATCCAAAGAAGAGCGGCGCGTTTCGTCACAGGGTTATTTGGTAACCGTGATAGCGTTACGGAGACGTTTAATAAACTCAAGTGGCAGACTCTGCAAGAGAGGCGCTCTGCATCGCGGTGTAGCTTGCTCGCCAGGTTTCGAGAGGGTGCGTTTCTGGATGAGGTATCGAATACATTGCTTCCCCCTACTTATACCTCCCGAGGAGATCACGAATGTAAAATTAGAGAGATTAGAGCGCGCACGGAGGCTTTCAGACAGTCGTTCTTCCCGCGAACCATACGCGACTGGAACAGGAAAGGGAGGTAATGACAGTGGCACGTAAAGTGCCCTCCGCCACACACCGTTGGGTGGCTTGCGGAGTATAAATGTAGATGTAGATGTAGATGTAGATGTACGGAACTTTACATCGTGGAAATTGTCACCAACTATTCTTCACTCGAAATTTGAAAAATTGGTATATTTTGACGCGCTGTAGCGCCTTAGATACCGGGAGTAGAAAAAATGGTAAGAATCAAATTTGTAGAGAATTTTGCGCTCTTTAAAAAAGAAACTAGACGTCAAAGCGATAGGAGCAAATGAAACTGAGATATTTTGAAAAAACTGAAAAAAGTCCGAAATTTTCGAAGTTTTTTGACTGCAGAAAGTTTTCCCAAGAGAAATTTTGCTGGCAAAACTCGGTTTTCTAACCTTTCCAACAATATGAACGAGTTAAAAAAATAAAATCTTCTACCCCACCTTTTGCAAGGTACAGGCTTTTTTTCTGACAGTTTCACTGGACTATTCCGCACTGGATGACAAAAGACTAAATAAAATACGGTTGGTCGGCGTTCGGAAGAATCTGTAGACAGCGTGAATATTCCGTGGTTTCGGGAAGATGATTCGTTTTGGAATTACGATGGCGGGGGGCTGAGCCTTGCTGGGAGGCCAGTGGGGGAGAGACGAGGTCTTCCGTTGTGAGCGCCCGTGTGTGACGGTCCCTCGATATCAGCTTCTGTTGGTACAGACGGACTTGCTGTCTTTGGTCTTAGGAGAGTTTATAGTTAGAACAGTCAGGCACTGTACTGTTCTGATCCTATACGATTATGTACTTCACCTCCAGGTTTGGAAGTCGTCGTTGAGTACGCAGCGTTCTGTAATTGAGAGCACTTCCTCTGCCTATACTCATGTTGAGACGTTATCTGAACTCCGTGCTTGTGCCTGGGAGTTCGCGTTTCAGTCTGTAGAACACAGAGAGAAGAAGATAGTAGTAGAGTGTATTAGTCAGAGGACCGCCCTCTGCCGTCCTAGTGTTCGAAAGAGTTTATTCGTGGCTGGAGTTCTTCCATCGTCGCAGACGAGTACGAGAACCATCACTTCGACGCATCGGACGCAGTACATACGGTGATATCGCAAACTGCTTCAGCTTATTGGGGCTATAAAAGCTAAACACCTGTGATCACCTTAGTTTATTTCCACTGAGGTTTCACACCACCGCTGAGCATCTTTGAAAGTACTGTCTTCTAGTGTTTGGTACGCAGATGATGTCAGTCATTTCGCGTTGTTGATATTAGACCGTGCAGTCATAATAAGAATCAGTGTTGGGCAATTGATTAGTAATTTTACTCAGGAAATGTAAACTTTGTAATATAAAGGTTTAATCTAATCTACAATAGATATATAAGCAGGAACAATATCTATCATTTAGTTGTATTGGTAGCCTTAATCATTCATTTATGTTTAGATCGTAATTAATAGATTCAAAAGATAATAAGATCAACTACAGGGGGTAGTCAGACAGGGCCAAATCATCATTTTAGCGTTTATTATTTTCCGTTGCGCACATTCGTTTTACACCCGCCTGGAGTAGCATCATGGAACATTTCTAGTGCCCCTGCTCACTGTACTCATTACTCGTGGTAGTCAGTCTACCTATTCCCGTAAGAGTTTGAGCGATGTGAGTGCATCCACACTGAAGATGATCATTGGCCAGTATGCCTTATGTATATGAATATGGTGTATGTTCTTTTTATATTCATATAAATGTAAACTCTGGTCGCAACGGGCACTACTGCATGACTTAGATCCCTGGGATTCTGTTACTTTATCGACAGCCAGTTGCTTTCCTGATGGTGGCAATGGTGGGTATTGCCGAAATATCGTGAAGAACAGAGGTTTTCCTTAATACTTTAAAATGAATATAATCAGTCTCTATCACAACAAACCTTTATTTTTGTCATTAGCTATTTCGGTCAGTTACTGATCATCTTCAGACCGCGTACCATGCTGGTAGGCGGTGGCGGTGAACGGAGCAGACGTTACGAACCCCACGAACGTACCCTACTGACAGGTCGAGACTGTTTATATTCATTTTGAAGCATCAGTAACAGTCAATAAAATAAATTCGTCAGAAGGACAGATTTGGCTCGTGTTATGCAAATTGCTATTAAAACAAACTTGTCAGTTTCGGATGCAGCAGGGATGAATGAAAAGGAGGGGGACCGACAATCAGTGCAGAGCAGTTTCCACGGCGCGACGAGCATGTATACGTGTTTTGCAGGACACGAAGTGTCGTCGGGCAGGTTACGGTGCCTAGGCGAGGGCAACACGGCCGACTGCCGCCTACGCACATTTCTCACACACGCCCACGCGCGGCACGCGCCTATCTCTCCGGTGGGTGAGTCGTTGCACCGAGCCGCGTATGGCCCGCCGAGGAGAAACTGAGTGGCAGATGCGCGGGCGGGCGCCGTAAGACGAATGAAGTGCTACTCGACTCGGTTATATACTTCCGGAACTGGCGATAAAACCGAGATGTGTGCCGAATGCGAGAGGAGCGGGCTGCGAGGCGAGAGGCGGAACTTGCGCCGCGGAAAAATAAAAACTGCGTTCGCTGCGGCGGGATGGGGGCACGGCAGGGTGGAGTGGGATGGGATGGGATGCGGTGGGGAGCTGGCGATATTGGCTGCGCCGCGCGCGCTAGGCGATGGGATGCGCCGACAAATAGTCCCCGCGTATACGGCGGCGCCGGTACCGTTAAACGAGCAGTCGGCTCGCAGCTCGACACGCCAGCCAGGCAAGACTGGAAGCCGGGAGGCCGTGCTTTACAGACCCTTCGCGCTGCTTCCCCTACCGAACGGCGTAGCACAGTGCTAAAACAGGTGACTGCGAGTGCCGCTGTTCAAATCTTGGCCACGGCCAAGGAAAGACCGCAAACAAGTCAGTCATTGACCATACACGCACCGAAACGGAAGGTACAAGGGTGAGTCAAATGAAAACCTTAAATATTTTTTAAAAATATTATTTATTTTGCAGAAGTGGTACAAAGCTGTATCGCTTTTCAATACAAGTCCTTCAGCTCTTACAAAGTGCATGAATTCATTTAGAAAAAATTCTTTTGGTAGTCCGCGCAACCACTCATGCATCACGTGGCGTACCTCTTCATCAGAACGGAACTTCTTTCCTCCAATTGCGTCTCTGAGTGGTCCAAACATATGTAAATCACTTGGGGCAACATCTGGTGAGTATGGTGGATGAGGAAGACACTCAAAATGCAGGTCTGTGATTGTTGCAACTGTTGTACGAGCAGCGAAGGGCCTTGCATTGTCATCTTGCAAAAGGGCACCTGCTGACAGAAATCCACGTCGCTTTGATTTGATTGCAGGCCGCAGATGATTTTTTTAGGCGATCTGTGTATGATGCACTGGTGACAGTGGTCCCTCTAGGAATGTAATGCTCCAAAATGAAGCCTGTTTCGTCCCAAAAGAGAGTCAGCATAACCTTCCCTGCTGATGGTTCTGTTCGAAACTTCTTTGGATTTGGTGATGAGGAATGGCGCCATTCCTTGCTCGCTCTCTTCGTTTCCGGTTGGTGGAAGTGAACCCAGGTTTCGTCCCCAGTAACGATTCTTGCAAGGAAGCCATCACCTTCTCGTTCAAAGCGCCGAAGAAGTTTTTCACAAGCATCAACATGTCGCTCTCTCATTTCAGGAGTCAGCTGCCGTGGCACCCATCTTGCAGACGCTTTGTGAAACTGAAGAACATCATGCACAATGTGGTGCGCTGACCCATGACTAATCTGTAAACATGCTGCAATGTCATTCAGTGTCACTCGGCGGTTTTCCATCACTATGGCTTCAACTGCTGCAGTGTTCTGTGGAGTCACAACTCGTTGTGCCTGACCTGGGCGAGGAGCATCTTCGACTGAAGTCACACCATTTGCGAAATTCCTGCTGTGACAAACATGCATCACCGTACTGAACCTTCATTTGTAGATTAATTTTAATAGATTTCACACCTTCACTACTCAAAAACCGAATAACAGAACGCTGTTCTTCCCTGGTGCAAGTCGCAAGTGGGGCGGCCATCTTTATAGTGATACTGCGACGGTATATGTGCATCCGCACTGTGCTGCCACCTATAGGCCATTCTGCACGCTGTTTGTAGCACGCTTACCAACTTACACGATAACGGCGCGAAATTTCGATTTGTTATTACAAATTTAAGGTTTTCACTTCACTCACCCTCGTAACAGAGCGAAGGCCGAAATACTGAATCCGCTCTCCCAAAATTGTTTCACCGCGGATGATCGTAGCATGGTTCCCGCTTCCAACCACCGTACGAATATTGATATGACAAGTGCTCTGATAGCCAATCGCGGAATCAAAGAAGTAACTACAATCGCTTAGCAGTAGGAAGATATCAGGACCAGATGAGATACCTGTAAGTTTCTACACAGAATATGAGATAGAACTTGTCCTCCTTCTAGCAGCATTTTACCGTACATCGCTGAAGTAACGAAGGGTACCTAGCAACTGGAGAAAAGAACAAATCATTTCAAGAAGGGTAGCAGGAAGATCCACATAATTACAGGCTTATATCGTTAAAGTCAATCTCTTGTAGAATCATGAAACATATTTTATGCTCAAGATTTATGACATTTTTCTAGATCGAAAATCTCCTCTATAGAAATCAACATGGATTTCGCAAGGAGAGATCTTGCGAAGCTCCCCTCACTCTGTTCCTCCCTGAGATCCACAGCGGTGTGGACAACGACAAGGTTGGTGTCCTGTTCCTTGACTTATGGGAGGCATTTGGCACCGTGCCGCAATGCCGTTTAGTGTAAAAGAATGCGAGTTTGTCGAGCCTCGTACCTGGTTTGCGACTGGATTCATGTTTTCCTTGCAGATGGAACTCAACCTGTCGCTCTTAAAGATGTAGAGGCAATTTCCAGAGTAGTCCAAAGAAGTGTGATAGGACCGATGCTCCTTACAGTTTATATAAAAGATCTTGTAGAAAGCGTTGGAAGCTCTTTAAGGCTATTCGCAGATGTTCGGGTCGTCAGAAGAAAATACAGATTTGCAGAGTATTGATGAATGATGCAGGTTCTGGCAGTTGATCGTGAACGTAAATCTAACATAGTACGCATACACAGGGAAAGAAATTCGCTACTGTACAACTACACTACTGGCGACAAAACTGCTTGAAACAAATCTAGCGTAAAATATCTGGGACCTTAAGCGGAACGACCACATAAAGAGTAGGAAAAGCATATGCCAGACTGAGACTCATAGCAAGAATCTTAAGGAAATGTAAATCATACACGAAGCAAATGGCTTATAAGGCACTTGTTCGACCGATTCTTAAGCATTGTTCATCAGTTTGGGATAATTACCTGGCAGGACTGACAAAAGTACAGAAAGATCCAAAGAAGAGCGGCGCATTTCGTCGCGGGTTCGTGTAGTTAGCGCGAGAGCCTTACGGAGATAATCAACGAACTCCAGTGGCAGGCGATACAAGAGCTTCGTTGTCCGTGACGGAGAGGTTTACTATTGAAATTTCGAGAGAGGACTTTCCGGGAAGAGTCGGACAACCTATTACTACCTCGCACATACATCTCACGAAATGATCATGAAGAGAAAATATGAGAAATTAGAACTAATACAGAGGCTTACCGACAACAAGCACTCTTTCCATGAGCCATCCGCGAGTGGAAAAGGGAAGGGAGAAAACAGAAGTACCTTTCACCACAAATCGTTAACAGCTTGCGGAGTGTGATGTAGAAGTAGCTGTAAATATTGTCTCTAAAATACTGGGACATTTGGGACATGATACCACTGACCCCCTCTTAATATACTGTAGATCCCTCGAACAAAACTGTCCCTAGAAGCTGAGAGAAAGAACGGGTCTCTCCTATCTACAAGAAAAGTAGCAGAAGTCCAATCTCATTGGTTTGCATCTTATGAAGACCCTTAGATAATACTAATCGTACTATGAGTCTAAACGACTAAGTTGTTTCTAATGAGAGACGAGTTGAACAGTCAGGGGGAAAGAGTATGTCGTGATGTTACATTCGTTTTAATCCGTGCACTTCACCCTCCGTCTTCAGTCCGTTCTGTTCGATGCTGGTTCTTCACGGTTATTAGAAGGAAGGTCAGCGTTGACCGTAATATTGATGGCTCAAATGGCTCTGAGCACTATGGGACTTAACTTCTGAGGTCATCAGTCCCCTAAAACTTAGAACTACTTAAACCTAACTAACCTAAGGACATCACACACACCCATGCCCGAGGCAGGATTCGAACCTGCGACCGTAGCGGTCGCGTATTGATGGTCTATTGACAGCAAAATTGATTTTCAGTCACATAGTGATCATCTTCAGTGCTTTGGTGTACAAATTAAACTCATAGGCACTGGTATCAAGTTATTATCAGTAACCAAAGCTAAGAAATGATCACAATTGAGTTTTTTGAACAAGTGCTCTGCACCAGACAACCATTGCGTGTTCCAATGTTGATCCAATGACATCGTAAGTTGCTATTTCAGTCGACACGGGGTAATCGAGACTGGACAGTGAGCCAATGGGAACGTGTCGCCTGGTCGAATGAATCTATCACCAGATCGATGATCGTGTCCGGGTATGCCTTCATCCATGCGATCGGCTACTCGAAATATGCACCGCACCACGGTCGCAGAATGGGAGGAACGTCACTAAGTTATGGGAAGTGTCTACCTGAACTTCCATGGGACGTGTGCTTAGTAATCGAAGGCACCATGACAGTTGTGCATTACGTGAACACTATTACGTTTTCCAGTAAGATTACTGTCCGTTACACAAAGCCAAAATGATGATACAGATCTTTGAGAAGCGTGGTAATAGACTCACGTTGATAGACTGGTCAACAAATTAGCCTGATCTGAACCTGATGAGATACCTAGGACGCTGTCGGTTGCCAAATTCGCGCCCACAAGTCACTGTCCCGTAATTCGCGGGTATTCTCTAACCTGTGCCACGTATCTCTGGAAACCTACCAAAGACTTCTCGAACACATCTTAGCAAAATCGCTACTACATTGTGTTCCAGAGATGGACCAGTAAGCTTTTAAGCGAGTGCTCACAATGATTTGACTCGTCAGTGCAATAACAGTAAACAGGCCATAGCCAGGCTACTGTGGTCTCTCTTGGCACTGTTATTTAGAAAATTACTGAGCTATTTTTCAAAAATTTCACAGTGAACTTGAACTGTCTCCGCCACCAGGACAAGGATTGGTACCGACAGGGCATACACGCCCTTGTTTCGTGCTGGAGGTAGGCCACAGAACGGGATGGAGATTACGTGGAAAAATAGGGTGTGTAGATAAAACATCATTCTTTCACGTGTCTAATTTTCATTATGTTCAATAAAGAATTGTTGAAGAAAAAAGTGCGGTGCCTTACTTTCTGGGCGACCTTCGTGTATAGTACCATTCAAAAATCATAGTACCGGTAGTTGCTAGTTAAGAAATATTCGTACAAACAGAAGCACGATATGGTTTACTGCCTCAAATTCATATGGCATAACAGATGTCAAATATTCGGTGCTAGTTATCACTTTACTTCACGCTGTTTTAAACTACATGTGGTAGTTGGGCAAAAAGGAAATTAATCCTCTTCAAAATTACAATGAATACACAAATTTCTCATTCTGGGATTCTGAATTTAACCACAAATGCTAAATTTAGAACTTCTTAGTGAAATACTGTTATTGTGGTCTACTCATAGGGGAAAATTTTCCATAATGTATGGTACATGGACACAATCACGTTCACATTCCCCTTGAGCTCACAACTTCCTGAGGAGGGAATTGACTTGCTACACTAATATCTTTGAGATGTGCAGAGCTTCTGGAGTGCCGTTAGTTAGCAATGAACGATACAATTGTAATTGTATCAAATGCTGAAACGTATCGCGAACAAAAAGAAAGATAAGTGATACCATTGCAGCAAATGGCTTGCCAGATTGTGCAGTATCATTTGCTTGAAACTTAGTTCTGCATCTTAGAACCGTTTATGAAATAGTAGTAGTGTTCAACTTACTTGATACTCGCTGAAAACTATGTGTTTGTTCATAATTTATTTTGTTTTGCTTAGTAATATACCGTGTTCCAAGGATTCCTGTATGGTGGTCCTAACAGTTCCTAGTAAAGGCAGCGTAATCTTGCGACGCACAGCGTTACAAAGTCAGTTGTTTTCCTCGTACAGCTTTTTCATCATTTTCTTAGTGGATAATGGACTAGTTACTGAGAAAACAAGAGAACTCCTAGCCGAGAATGCAAATGAAACTCTAAGGTAGTTTATGATTGGTCAATAAGCAATAAAGTGACATTGAACATAAAGAAAACTAATGCCACGAATTTCAGTTTGAGGAGGAAAAATGACAATTTTAAATTGAATGTAGATGGCACCTCTATAGACTCTGTAACAAATGCAAAATTTCTAGGAATGAATATTGATTCTCAGTTGAAGTGGTTTGAACACACAAAGCTACTTGCAAACAGAATGTTATCAGCATGTTATGCCCTTAGAATCCTATCATCAGTGTGTAACATGCAGTGTCTTTTAGTTACATATTATTCATATGTACACACAATTCTTAGCTATGGCATTCTTTTTTGGGGAACAAACGCACAAAATATGAACACAATCTTTAAACTCCAGAAATGAGCCATAAGAATAATAACCAAAAATACTAGTCGACCTCATTGTAAAAATATGTTCAAAACTTTGGGGATTTTAACTGCTCGATGTGAATACATTTACCAGTCAGTTATACACATCCAAAATAACACTGTTAATTACTGCACAAACAGCTCTGTCCAAGACCATGCAACAAGAGACAGACTCAACTTCCATTTACCAAGAAAAAATAAACATAAAACTCAAAACAGCATTTTCTACCAAGGAATAAAACTGTACAACAAATTATCAAAAGAGATTAAAGTAATTGCAAAAATACACTTATTTAAAAAGGCAGCTAAAACGTACCTGTTACACAATACATTTTATACATTAAAGGATTACTTAGAAAAAACAGAGTAGGGGTTTGCTAAAAAAATGTTGTACAAATAAATAATAATAATAATGATCATAAAACATCCAACATTCCACATAACACTTTCACTTTATATTTTTTCCGTCTTTTTTCCTTTCTAGAAATACTTATCCCCAACCTATGCCCTGCACAATACTATCACATCTTCCTCTTTCTGAGCTCAACATCTCACTCATTATGGAGGGATGCTTACTCAGGCTTTTTTTTTTTTTTCATTGTCTCAAATGTGAAGTTGCGGAACAGAAAATGGCCCAGAGATCACCAGTGTGTGTGTGTGTGTGTCTGTGTGTGTGTGTCTGTGTGTGTTTGTGTGTAGTGAGTGAAGTGTTATGAAACAATGTGTGTATAGTGTGTGCAGTGACTTGTAGTGAGATATGAGTGAACGGTGTGGCATTACATTATTTAATAAGTTATTTATAAAAAATTGTTCTACACCAGGAGTAAATCCAATGATTATGTGTAACTAGAAGTCTGTAAATATATGCGTATACGAATTAGCTTATTTTAAATTGGTCTAAACATGTCCTATATCCTTGTAAAAAGAGATCTAGGATGAATAAAGCTACTACTACTACTACTACTGCTGCTGCTGCTGCTGCTCCTCATTCACAGTCTGCAGAATATGCGTGTTTCACATGCAGCTATTTACCGTAAACAGATACGTGTAGTACCATAGCCTATGGTGTTGTGGGAATGTCAAGGTGTAGTAACAAGCTAACTGCAGTCGAACTAAGTTGACGATCCATTCTTATAAAATTCCGTCAATCCCAGGAAAGAGGCAACATAAATGAAACTTTGGATGAATTATGCACTGAACGCTGTCTGTTAACTACGATAATGCAGGTCTCTTTCGAGCCTAATGTTTACAGAACTGTCATTCGCAGCCAACAATGCGTACCCGAATGACAGGTTGCTCACTCAGGGGTTGGGTCTGTACATCTGAGGACGACAGAGACGTTACAAACGGTCGGCTACCAGGGGTCAACCAAGGTGCCTCGCTCAGCAGGGACCCGGGAGGAAGTACGTGGAAAGCTGAACTAAGCGCGGCGACGGCAGACGATATACGCACCGCCTTCACATGTAACAACTGCAGATCACGTAGCAGGCGGAACTGCTTTGTAAGCGATAGCAGAAAACCCCGAAGCGGAATACGGTGCAGCATGAAAATGTCGCAGATAAAGAGGATTAAAGGACGTCGGTAATGAAATTCCGTGCAAGTAGAGATGGCTCAGGAAACGTTTTCAGCATAATCTCAAGCAGAACGACATTCGTTCCAAAGGATAAACAGCATAGACTACAGAAAAAGCCTAAAATCTGCATTGAGTTCTCAAGAGGAGAGGACAAACATATACTGTAGAATTTGTTGAAGTAACGGAGAACAAATCAACTTTTTACTAAGGTGCTACATTATGACAAACCAGTCCTTCCGAAGATGTGAGAAATTGCAGGTAGTGGAAGAGCGAAACCCACTGCTGGTTAGAAAACACGAGTGCCGACCAAACTGACTGTAGAAATGTAGGGAAGTTAAATGTCCCCTGACATCTTAGTTGTTAGAGGACAAACTAAAATACAGACATTAAAAAGACAAACAGGAGGCGCATTCGACCATGGTAGAAATAAATACACCATTATGGTACGCGCCTAAAGCAGTGTACGCCGAACTGCAGCCCGCGGAACGCATGCCGCCCTAATGCTCAAGTATTCGTGCGCTCTGAGGTTCTCTGCCGGATTTTATATCACCCCTAGCAGGTCTCAGCCGAATCCAAAAAGTCAACTATTGTTCAGTGCTTCTTACGAGTGTAGTTTTTCTGTTCAGTAACAAACAAAAATACGTACAGAGGCAGCAATAGTTTAAAATGTGCTTAATTTCAGTTGACGTTGTTGAGTTCGACCGTGAGCTAAATAAAACTGGCCGCTTAACTCAGGGGAGGAGGGGTATGTAGCGTGGCCATTGCAGCGTTAGAGGATGTGAGAGGGGGAATGTTTTCTTGTTTGTCTCCCAAGGCTGAGAAATCACGGGCGTGCGCGACTCATAGGGAGCAGCTGCTGTGGTATTAACTGTGACGGTCGCACGGGGTAGCCGCGCGGTCTACGGCGTATTGTCACGGGCCGCGCGGCTACCCCGTCGGAGGTTCGAGTCCTCCCTCGGGCATCGGTGTGTGTGTTGTCCTTAGCGTTTTTAATTTCGTATAAATTAGATTAAGTAGTGGGAAAGCTCAGGGACCGATGACCTCAGCAGTTTGGCTCCGTAAATTTTGACACGGAAGTAACGTGCATTCGTCAGTGCCGATTACCGTCATCTTCAAATGCTGTATTTATTTTTAGCGAAAAAGGCTGACTTAATTAAGGCTGTTGTAATACAATGCAGTGAGCAGAAGAAAACTGGCGTTTAAAACGCTTATCAAACTTTTGTGATGGTGTCTCACATTCAATAGTTAATTTAAACGTAAGTAGAAATACTATTATAAATCAAAATCATTCGCACATACAGTGAAGCTGACAGCACATCACCACGCAAATATAGTGTCACAATTGTTAGGTCACTGAGGTTGGCAGAACTCTAAAACAGACCACAGTCGTCACGATGTGTTCCGAACAGTGACGACTTTTAACGATCAGTACTTAGGGGAGGCGGCCAGCTTAACGCGCCCTTATTGTAGCTAATTTCCGTACATTTATCTTCTAAAAAATTATGAGACACAAGCTGTTTCATTTATGTGCAGCAAAAATTACTTTTATTTAACGGCAAACTGTTTCGGAGATACAATCCACAATCTTCAGACCTCTTTTGAAAACTAGAGTGAAGACATTTTCAGTGGGCATCACCACCATAATTATCTCTAAGAAAAGGAACAGAACATCTTCAGGCTCCTTTTGAAACATAGATTTACGACGCTTTCAGCGCGCGTCACCACCATATCTCTAATAAAAAGAGCAGAAACCACCGGCACCTGCGGGACATTTTGTTTACACTGCAACCAGACGCACCATGAACGAAAATTTCCGTTTGTTAGAGATACGTTGTGAGCCGGTGCATCCCGCATGTTGCGGTCGATTCTTGTTTTGATAGCCGGTTGTTGTGGCCGAGCGGTACTAGGCGCTTCCGTCTGGAATCGCGTGACCGCTACGGTCGGAGGTTCGAATCCTACCTTGGGCATGGATATTTGTGATGTCCTTAGGTTAGTTAGGTTTAAGTAATTCTAAGTTTAGGGGACTGATAACCTCAGCTGTTAAGTCCTATAGTGCTCAGAGCCATTTGAACCATTTGAAGTGAACATGAAGATTAAAAATATTTTGTTGTTGTTGTGGTCTTCAGTCCTGAGACTGGTTTGACGCAGCTCTCCATGCTACTCTATCCTGTGCAAGCTGCTTCATCTCCCAGTACCTACTGCAACCTACCTCCTTCTAATCTGCTTAGTGTATTCATCTCTTGGTCTCCCTCTACGATTTTTACCCTCCACGCTGCCCTCCGATACTAAATTGGTGATCCCTTGATGCCTCAGAACATGTCCTACCAACCGATCCCTTCTTCTGGTCAAGTTGTGCCACAAACTTCTCTTCTCCCCAGTTCTATTCAATACTTCCTCATTAGTTATGTGATCTACCCATCTAATCTTCAGCATTCTTCTGTAGCACCACATTTCGAAAGCTTCTATTCTCTTCTTGTCCAAACTATTTATCGTCCATGTTTCACTTCCATACATGGCTACACTCCATACAAATACTTTCAGAAACGACTTCCTGACACTTAAAACTATACTCGATGTTAACAAATTTCTCTTCTTCAGAAACGCTTTCCTTGCCATTGCCAGTCTACATTTTATATCATCTCTACTTCGACCATCATCAGTTATTTTGCTCCCCAAATAGCAAAACTCCTTTACTACTTTAAGTGTCTCATTTCCTAATCTAATTCCCTCAGCATCACCCGACTTCGTTCGACTACATTCCATTATCCTCGTTATGCTTTTGTTGATGTTCATCTTATATCCTCCTTTCAAGACAATGTCCATTCCGTTCAACTGCTCTTCCAAGTCCTTTGCTGTCTCTGACAGAATTACAATGTCATCGGCGAACCTGAAAGTTTTTATTTCTTCTCCATGGATTTTAATACCTACTCCGAATTTTTCTTTTGTTTCCTTTACTGCTTGCTCAATATACAGATTGAATAACATCGGGAAGAGGCTACAACCCTGTCTTACTCCCTTCCCAACCACTGCTTCCCTTTCATGTCCCTCGACTCTTATAACTGCTATCTGGTTTCTGTACCACTACTAATTTATCCCTAAGCAATTTCCTATGAAAACACATCATTAAATACACAAAACAAAGTTTGATTCACCCGGTAATACTAGGAGGACAGCACGATATTGTTACCCGGCAGAGTCACAACCAGTCGTAACCAGCCACACACAAATCAATTAAAGAAAGTGTGAGAACATGGTCAACTTCGGACAGACCTTCTGCGCTTCCCGTATACGCTATGTAGCACTAGTATGTGATCTATTTCCGGTAAGACAAGGTCGGGCGTACAACGGTCAGACATAGAAACAACTTGCACTGGCCCTTGTGAAGCACTGTGTGCAAGACACGCAGACACACACACACAGCCGGCCGCGGTGGTCCCGCGGTTCTAGGCGCGCAGTCCGGAACCGCGCGACTGCTACGGTCACAGGTTCGAATCCTGCCTCGGACATGGATGTGTGTGATGTCCTTAGGTTAGTTAGGTTTAAGTAGTTCTAAGTTCTAGGGGACTGATGACCACAGTAGTTAAGTCCCATAGTGCTCAGAGCCATTTTTTGACACACACACACACACACACACACACACACACACACACACAGAACAGCCACACCGCCCCTGTCTGTGCTCTCTGGGAGCAGTAATACACGCACTTCCGGGTGTCTCGTAGTTCTACCCCTCGTGACTGCATGCTCGTATTGTCAGCTGCCGAACACCACTCAGCGACTCAGGTGTCAGGTGCCTCTCCAGCTCCACGACACATTGTCTTCTAGTTACTGCGGATCTTCGCTCGCCGCTTCCGAGAGGTACTGGAGCCGCCCCACTCTTCATACCACTGCCCTCCCGCGCTGGGCGAGAGAACTGCAGAAGCCTTGCAGACACCTGCCGAATGCTGCGGAAAAAGCTCCTGCCACGAAATCGCGGCGCAATAAGGAAACTGCCTGTGGGTCGTGACAATAAGATAAGAGATACTAAGGCGTATGTAGACACTCATTTTCACCTCGCTCCATGCACGAATCGAGTAAGACAGAAACTTGGCCAATATTGACGTGATGTACCCTCCATTCTGTGCTGTACAGTGGCTTACGGAATATATACGTGATACAGAAAATACGGGAACTGAAGCAGGGTCCTCCATGCAGAAATTTGTAGGGTTGATCTCTCAGCTGCAGACGAGTACATTTACCTTATCTACGAAAGGTTGTTAAATACACTACTGGCCATTATAACTGCTACACCAATATGAAATGCAGATGATGAACGGGTATTCATTGGACAAATATATTATACTAGAACTGATATGTGATTACTTTTCACGCAATTTGGCTGCATAGATCCCAAGAAATCAGTACCCAGAACAACCACCTCTGGCCGTAGTAACGGCCTTGATACGCCTGGGCACTAAGTCAAACAGAGCTTGGATGGCGTGTACAGGTACAGCTGCCCAAGCAGCTTCAACACGATACCACAGTTCATCAAGAGTAGTGACTGGCGTATTGTGACGAGCCAGTTTGCTCGGCCACCATTGACCAGACGTTTTCAATTGGTGAGAGATCTGGAGAATGTGCTGGCCAGGACAGCAGTCGAACATTTCCTGTGTCCAGAAAGGTCTGTACAGGACCTGCAACATGCGATCGTGCATTATCCTGCTGAAATGTAGGGTTTCGCAGGGATCGAATGAAGGGTAGAGCCACGGGTTGTGACACATCTGAAATGTAATGTCCACTGTTCAAGGTGCCGTCAATGCGAACAACAGGTGACCGAGACGTGTAACCAATGGCACCCCATACCATCACGCACGGTGATACGCCAGTATGGCGATGACGAATACACGCTTCCAAAGTGCGCTCCCCGCGATGTCGCCAAACACGGATGCGACCATCATGAAGCAGTAAACAGAACCTGGATTGATCTAAAAAAATGACGTTTTGCCATTCGTGCACCCAGGTTCGTAGTTGAGTACACCGTCACAGGCGCTCCTGTCTGGAAGCAGCGTCAAGGGTAACCGCAGCCGTGGTCTCCGACCTGATAGTCGATGCTGGTGCTAAAGTCGTCGAACTGTTCGTGCAGATGGTTGTTGTCTTGCAAACGCCCCAATCTGTTGACTCAGGGATCGAGACGTGGTGCACGATCCGTTACAGCCATGCGGATAAGATGCCTGTCATCTCGAGTGCTAGTGATACGAGGCCGTTGGTATCCAGCATGGCGTTCCATATTACCCTCCTGAACCCACCGATTCTATATTCTGCTAACAGTCATTGGATCTCGACCAACGTGAGCAGCAGTGTCGCGATGCGATAAACCGCAATCGCGATAGGCTACAATCCGACCTTTATCAAAGTCGGAAACGTGATGGTACGCATTTCTTCTCCTTACACGAGGCATCACAACAACGTTTCACCAGGCAACGCCGGTCAACTGCTGTTTGTGTGTGGGAAATCGGTTGGAAACTTTCCTCATGTCAGCACGTTGTAGGTGTCGCCACCGGCGCCAACCTTGTGTGAATGCTCTGGAAAGGTAATCATTTGCATATCAGAGCATCTTCTTCCTGCCGGTTAAATTTCGCGTCTGTGAGGTAATGACAGTGGCACGTAAAGTGCCCTCCGCCACACACCGTTGGGTGGCTTGCGGAGTATAAATGTAGATGTAGATGTAGCACGTCATCATCGTGGTGTAACAATTTTAATGGCCAGTGGTGTAGTTATTGAAACATAAGAATCCTGAAATTATTAGCAAGCATGTTTATTTTCAGATCCGTAAGCGTCTTACAAACCTTAACCGAAGATTATCGCTTGGTCGTAGTGATAGGTCAAGTATCATTTCCGTATTCGGCGATACATGATGCAGATTCGCTGTATCGAAGTGGTCAGAGATATCAACTAAGCAGTTTCAGTCTTTTTGTATTACTATTTCGAAAACATGAATTTTAAAAGTTTCTTATATCTTATAGCTCGCGAAGTGATTCAATCTCTTCGTTCTGATAGCACTTCGGCTGCTTTCATGTCACGTGCTTCAACTGTTAGATGTTGCGTCGCTTTGTGTTGTTATTGGCGATGAGGGAGCCAGCAGAGAATGAAATTGGTATTTGTCTGTTCTATTTCTCTCAATTGCTTTGAAAGGGTCTATAGGATTTAACATCCACACCTGAATAATTTATTGCCTCCCCTACTCCATATCTCTCCCATTTGCAAAAAGTGAACTAGAATGGCTCGGGTTTAGTACAGGGTAACTGACATTGGCGCAACAACTGTGTGATCAGGATCTGCACGTTACATTCTTTCGTCCTCTTACCAACGAATCTGCTATTATTCTTTCACATTGTCGCCTCGGTGCCTTGAGGTAGTGTGTGTTAACGAATTTCGAGCAGAGATTGGTTCGGTGGAAATTAGTATGTGTATGTGTGTGTGTGTGTGCGAGAGAGAGAGAGAGAGAGAGAGAGAGAGAGAGAGAGAGAGAGACAGACAGACAGACAGATCAGACAGATAGACAGAGAGAGAGAGATAGAAAGAGCCGTTCTGCCTATGAAATAACTATAGGGCTCTCACTTAGCTCTCGGAATATTCAGTCATTAAATAGTTTTCTTGCGAATTATAAATTCTTATTTTACCGGGAAATTTTGCAGGATCTGTAAACTGTACTTTTACCACTTTAATATTTATTTCAGTAATCGTTAGTATACGGAGTTAACGCATACACATTAGTGCACCGAAGACTGTTACAAGATATAAAAATTCCAGTACAACAGAGTTTACGCCGAGTACTCCCCTTCTCCTATGCAGGCATCGGCCTGTAGCGAAACAGCGTGCAATTACAGCCACGCTCGGTGTCGAGCTGAGCAGCGGCGTATTACGATACCCGTCGTAAAAGTCTCTGTCAATTAAAGTAATGGCGCAAAAAGCGGCGGTGCCGAGTGCTCGCCTGTAAATAAGCTCCCTAAGTGGGAAACGTGTCGGCACTGTGTGCAATCAGCGCAGCCGGCGGCGATCTTCCGTCTATAGCACCAGCGCATGCTCTGAGAGTGGGCTGCATCAATGACACCAAGTGCTACTCAAAAATTTTCCGCAACTTCCTTACAGCACTCTCCAAAGTCGCACTTCACATCAGAACTCACCGTAGCAGACCGCGATTCACCCCAGATTACAGTGCCGTTCGTCCGTAAATAGCGCTCGGCGTGTACCTGTGCACAGATCGTCAACAACAAAAGAGTATGTAGGCCTATATGGGCTTCGAAACGTGGATTACCCATGTCGTCCTTCGCTAAGACAACTGCGCAAAAAGAGTGGCCCATTGTCAAAAGAGAGTCCATGTTCCAGGCTTCCTGCGGACAGTTCTGCTGCAGTACGGATAGCAGGAGCGTCACAGTGTGCCAGTGAAATGGGTTGCTGACTGGAAAAGGAATCCAGAGCTGAAGTACGCGGGACAGTCGATTCTGTGTGTGAAACGTCTTAAATGCACACAGATTTGAATTTCTGGTGTTGTATGGACTAAATGCAATGCTGCGATCATCCCTGGTGAAATGGTGCAATATTCCGTCTTTTCAGCAAGTTGAAAGAACATCTGCGGAAAGAGAGATTTTTCAGGCGACCAGGACGTTGACAGAAAATTTCTCGAGTGGCTCAAAAAATGGTTCAAATGGCTCTGAGCACTACGGGACTTAACATCTGAGGTCATCAGTCCCCTAGAACTTAGAACTACTTAAACCTAACTAACCTAAGGACATCACAAACATCCATGCCCGAGGCAGGATTCGAACCTGCGACCGTAGCAGCAGCGCGGTCCCGGACTGAAGCACCTAGAACCGCTCTGCCACAGCGGCCGGCTCGAGTGGCTCAGTTGCAAAGGAGAGATTTCTGTTGTTGAGGGACTCAGCGATTGTTAGAATGCATGAAATGTATTCGCAGTTGTGAATATGGACAATCATTAGCTGTATAAAGGAATAATGACAATGGAAATTCGTGCCAGTTTGGGACCCGAACCCGGATTTCCTGCTTGTCTCGAGCGGTTGCCTTACCATTAGGCTATCCGAGGGCTACTCACGGCCAAACCCAAACTTCCATATGTCGTCAATCATATGCCTACAACCTGCACCCGTATATAATTTATGTATATTCCCGCGCAAGGGAGACATTTTAACTGAAAGTCGCTTGGCCGGCAAGCGACTTTGACGGATAAATAGGATGTGATAAATATATGATATGCAGTGACTGAGTTGTTTCAGAAGTGCAAAGCAATATTCCCTCGGACATACCTCTACATGCCTCAGTTAGATCGGAATGTGTGTTGTTACAATTGCGTTAAGTCTACGTGATTACTTATAACGCACTGGTGATAGCCGCACTTTCAGTTCAAATACAGATCTGCAATGTAATAAAAAGACAGATGACATTAAGAACTGTGCTGGCCTTCTTTTTCCCCTAGGTTACATAAGGGTCGTAGGGCATAATCATTCCCAAGGAATCGAACATGCATTTCATAACGGCTGTAGTACACTCCTGGAAATGGAAAAAAGAACACATTGACACCGGTGTGTCAGACCCACCATACTTGCTCCGGACACTGCGAGAGGGCTGTACAAGCAATGATCACACGCACGGCACAGCGGACACACCAGGAACCGCGGTGTTGGCCGTCGAATGGCGCTAGCTGCGCAGCATTTGTGCACCGCCGCCGTCAGTGTCAGCCAGTTTGCCGTGGCATACGGAGCTCCATCGCAGTCTTTAACACTGGTAGCATGCCGCGACAGCGTGGACGTGAACCGTATGTGCACTTGACGGACTTTGAGCTAGGGCGTATAGTGGGCATGCGGGAGGCCGGGTGGACGTACCGCCGAATTGCTCAACACGTGGGGCGTGAGGTCTCCACAGTACATCGATGTTGTCGCCAGTGGTCGGCGGAAGGTGCACGTGCCCGTCGACCTGGGACCGGACCGCAGCGACGCACGGATGCACGCCAAGACCGTAGGATCCTACGCAGTGCCGTAGGGGACCACACCGCCACTTCCCAGCAAATTAGGGACACTGTTGCTCCTGGGGTATCGGCGAGGACCATTCGCAACCGTCTCCATGAAGCTGGGCTACGGTCCCGCACACCGTTAGGCCGTCTTCCGCTCACGCCCAAACATCGTGCAGCCCGCCTCCAGTGGTGTTGCGACAGGCGTGAATGGAGGGACGAATGGAGACGTGTCGTCTTCAGCGATGAGAGTCGGTTCTGCCTTGGTGCCAATGATGGTCGTATGCGTGTTTGGCGCCGTGCAGGTGAGCGCCACAAACAGGACTGCATACGACCGAGGCACACAGGGCCAACACCCGGCATCATGGTGTGGGGAGCGATCTCCTACACTGGCCGTACACCACTGGTGATCGTCGAGGGGGCACTGAATAGTGCACGGTACATCCAAACCGTCATCGAACCCATCGTTCTACCATTCCTAGACCGGCAAGGGAACTTGCTGTTCCAACAGGACAATGCACGTCCGCATGTATCCCGTGCCACCCAACGTGCTCTAGAAGGTGTAAGTCAACTACCCTGGCCAGCAAGATCTCCGGATCTGTCCCCCATTGAGCATGTTTGGGACTGGATGAAGCGTCGTCTCACGCGGTCTGCACGTCCAGCACGAACGCTGGTCCAACTGAGGCGCCAGGTGGAAATGGCATGGCAAGCCGTTCCACAGGACTACATCCAGCATCTCTACGATCGTCTCCATGGGAGAATAGCAGCCTGCATTGCTGCGAAAGGTGGATATACACTGTACTAGTGCCGACATTGTGCATGCTCTGTTGCCTGTGTCTATGTGCCTGTGGTTCTGTCAGTGTGATCATGTGATGTATCTGACCCCAGGAATGTGTCAATAAAGTTTCTCCTTCCTGGGACAATGAATTCACGGTGTTCTTATTTCAATTTCCAGGAGTGTAGTTGCAGTGACTGTTCTTCGGGCATTCATGCATATCCTAAGGATCAATTGTATCGCACTTCTAAAACAACAAAGGCACTGCAATATCATATGTATCCGTCGACACCGGGCAAGGCACTTTCAGTTAAACTCTCTCTCCTGTGCGGCAATATAGAAAATGGATATAAGAGTGCAGGTTTTAGATAAACGATTGATGACATGTGGAAGCTCAACTCTGGCTGTGAGTCCTTCTCGGATAGCCTAGTGGTAATGCGACTACTCGCGAGAAGCGGGGACTCCGGGTTCGGGTCCCGGTCCGCAGAAACTTTCGTTGTTTTCATTCCATTGTACTGCTTATGGTTGTTCATATCGCAACAATGAATACATTTTCTGTATTTCACAACGGCTGTAGTCGCCGCAGTGCATAGTATTTCTGAAATAACACAGGCACAGCAGTACCGTATCGATTGTTAGAATGTTCCGTTCGTTGTTTGAGACTTGATGACTATGTTGAAAAATAGTGTCATATAGTTTATCTCTGACTTTTAAGTACAGTACAGCATTCAATAAAAGTTACTTGGCCTGCCATAATAACGTGAATTTACTTTTTGAAGTCCGCTTACATACACACTGCGTCATGCGTCACCAGACCGTAAAGCACCCAAAAACGAAGGAGGAAACAAAAGAAAGTTGGCAGGTTGAAAGGGCAGGTGGTATTATTTCAGTGATTAGAAAATCTTGTCAAATTTACAAAGAAAGTCGCAGTGTGAGTCTGCCTATCCGTATGATGTGGAAACCATTGTGGCCTGAATGCATGCTCTGATTCGGTTGGGTAGGGTGTCATGAAGCTGTTCTGTTGTCACCGGAGGCAGGCTGACTCACAACAGTTGTAAATTTGCATTGATATCCTTCATACTGAAAACAGCACCACGATACTGTCGCATGAGAGGTCACACCGAAAACCGGAAGATGCCCGAGACGCATCATTATGCTGGGTTCCGTCAACCACTGCCAGCCGCGACCTGAAATCATACCGTATGACCATAACGCCAGGAGTAACATCGCTGCGACTCTCCAAAACTTTGTAAGAATGGGACCTCTCCGCAGGTAGCCACGATAAAGTCCGGTGGTAGTCATTGGGGGTAGTTTAGGACCGTGATATTGCTAAACTCGTGGTCGAAAGGAATCCTGACAATTAGTGTGCTTACCTTCACGTTACCAGGCAGTCCAACACTGGGCCACCGTCACTTCCGATGCCCTGTAAATTTGATTATTTCACGATTAGGAAAACCAGCCAAACGGTGCCACGTGATGATGCCCTTTTGAAACTCAGTCGGACGCTAGTACGCAGCATCTCCGTGATCTTAACAGACGCTACACTCCATCTTACGCTCTTCACTCCCCTTGTAGACATTACCAGGCTTGAAAAATTTACTTGTGGAATTATTTAATTTGAAAATTCAAGTAAGGGCCTGAAAATGGACTGTCATCTACAAGCCTAGGGTGTTATTTTTTAGCCACATGTGTTATGTATCTATATAAACATGGAAATAGTGTTGAACACTAAGAGACTACAGTGAAGTTTAGGCACAAATTTTGACGAATGTTTGTGTGTGTGTTTTGCTGAGGAATTTTGGATTTGGGATTATTGCAAGTTACACCCTATACGTAATTTTTTTGGATAAATCGTTTTGAAAATGGCGTAAACAATTCACATTATTTGGATACTTTTCAGCACGGTGAAGGTGGTTTCTCTCGCGCTACATTGTGACTGGTTATTTCATTTTATTGGCCACTAAAATACACTACTGGCCATTAAAATTGCTACACCACGAAGATGGCGACACCTACAATGTGCTGACATGAGGAAAGTTTCCAACCGATTTCTCATACACAAACAGCAGTTGACCGGCCTTGCCTGGTGAAACGTTGTTGTGATGCCTCGTGTAAGGAGGAGAAATGCGTACCATCACGTTACCGACAATGATAAAGGTCGGATTGTAGCCTATCGCGATTGCGGTTTATCGTATCGCGACATTGCTGCTCGCGTTGGTCGAGATCCAATGACTGTTAGCAGAATATGGAATCCGTGGGTTCAGGAGGGTAATACGGAACGCCGTGCTGGATCCCAACGGCCTCGTATCACTAGCAGTCGAGATGACAGGCATCTTATTCGCATGGCAGTAACGATCGTGCAGCCACGTCTCGATCCCTGAGTCAACAGATTGGGACGTTTGCAAGACAATATCTGCACGAACAGTTCGACGACGTTTGCACCAGCATCGACTATCAGCTCAGAGACCATGGCTCCGGTTACCCTTGACGCTGCATCACAGACACGAGCGCCTGCGATGGTGTACTCAATGACGAACCTGGGTGCACGAATGGCAAAACGTCATTTTTTCGGACGAATCCAGGTTCTGTTTACAGCATCATGATGGTCGCATCTGTGTTTGGCGACATCGCGGTGAACGCACATTGGGAGCGTGTATTCGTCATCGCCATACTGGCGTATCACCGTGCGTAATGGTATGGGGTGCCATTGGTTACACGTCTCGGTCACCTCTTGCTCGCAATGACGGCACTCTGAACAGTGGACGTTACATTTCAGATGTGTTACGACCCGTGGCTCTACCCTTCATTCGATCCCTGCGAAACCCTACATTTCAGCAGGATAATGCACGATCTCATGTTGCAGGTCCTGTACGGGCCTTTCTGGATACAGAAAAAGTTCGACTGCTGCCCTGGCCAACACATTCTCCAGATCTCTCACCAATTGAAAACGTCTGGTCAATGGTGGCCGAGCAACTGTCTCTTCACAATACGCCAGTCACTACTCTTGATGAACTATGGTATCGTGTTGAAGCCGCATGGACAGCTGTTCCTGTACTCGCCATTCAAGCTCTATTTGACTCAATGTCCAAGCGTATCAAGGCCGTTATTACGGCCAGAGGTGGTTGTTCTGGGTGCTGATTTCTCAGGATCTATGCACCCAAACTGCGTGAAAACGTAATCACATGTCAGTTCTAATATGACATATTTGTCCAATGAATGCCCGTTTATCATCTGCATCTCTTCTTGGTGTAGCAATTTTAATGGTCAGTAGTGTACTAAGCTCTGACTGGTGAAGAGAGAAGATGAAGTAGGGCAAGGGGAGAGACAGGACGAGCGGGAGGGGGGATGGGAAAGTTGCAAACCACTTCCGAATAATTCCATATCTCGCATTTTTTAAAAATTTCCCACCACCTCTATCTTCGAATGTTTGGCGTTGCCGCGCCCACTAGAGACAGTCGATTGAACTACGAAGCAAAGGCCCCTTAGTCATACTAATATACATCGAATTAATTATGGCGATATTAATAATTTAGTTCGTTTGTATGCATTACAAGCTGAGTTTATACTGTGGCATTCACAGACTTTGCCGTGCTGTTACCCGTATGACAAGTAACGAATAAAAAAGCCATTTCCTTTATTACGAAAAAGTGATCATACAAAGTCAGTAGTTGTCCTACAAACAATGACATTATACATGCAACGTGGCTCAAAAGTATTTAATAACAACGTATGTGTATTGGTGACTAAGCGGTATTGCGTTCGACTGCCATCTACAAACGCTGGGTCTTAACTTGGTTGGTTCTAATTATTTTCCTGTTACCGTTTCCTTCATCTTTGGTAGTTATCCGTTATCGTCGATAATTTGATTTCCATCTTGTGAGATATATCTATAGTAATACATCCAATTCACTCACCGCACATTTTTTGTTTGCAGATTGATTTTTAATTCCAATTTATTGACATTACACGGCGAATTTTTGGTTATGGGAAATGAAGATCAAGGAACATAAGCCGGACGATGGTCACCTTGCTAGTGTGCATAACGCGGATAACCTTGTTCCTGAATTACTGCTTCTGTCGCAGTGTAGAATATGCAAATGTTTCGTTCTTGAAAATCAGCTACTTTTTTATCGATTTTTTTATGTTTTAACTTTTTTAAACGTCAGTGTAGAAGTCCTCCAATTCCCCAATATAACAAAATTCTATTATGTCTGCAATGACTCTGAGAAAACATTAAGAGAGGGAAAAAAATACGGGTTGTTTCAAAACGAATATACGGGTTTTAAGGTTTTGTATCATTTATTAAATTCAACTTATAATTATAAACAATACAACAAATGAAAGAGCAACTCAAACAGTTTTGTTTGTACAGCTGTGCGCAAAGGGAACAGTATGGAACGACCAAGAGTGACTGAAGAACGCGTTGAACGAGTGAGAGTCCTTTACGCGTGGCCCCATGAAATCAGTTCGGAAGGCTAGTCGTGAATTATCAGTTCCAGTAACGTCTGTGTGGAGGTTTTTAAAGAGACGTTTACAACTACGTTATTGTCCTTTGCAGTTGTTAGAAGCTTTAATGGCTACAGACTACGGTTTACGTGACAACTTTGCAAACGAAATGTTGCTGCAAGACGATAAAGATTTTCTGGATCGTGTTGTCTTCAATGATGAATCGACATATCACTAAAGCTGAAATGTGAACGCACGTAATGTGAATTGAACGTTTTGCGTGCCATATCCTGGCGAAAAGTTTATGGGCCTTTCCTTTTCGGTGAATCGGCTGTAACTGGTGTTTCCTACCTCCTCAACTGGAAGAAGCTGAATAACAGAACTTTATGTGGCAGCAAGATGGTGCGCCACCTCATGAACTCAGTACGCGATTGGTTAAACGACGCTGTACCCGACCACTGGATTGGCCTTTC
This sequence comes from Schistocerca americana, assembly GCF_021461395.2. NCBI lineage: Eukaryota > Metazoa > Arthropoda > Insecta > Orthoptera > Acrididae > Schistocerca > Schistocerca americana. The sequence continues at coordinate 702,010,771 of NC_060122.1, forward strand.
ACATACAGTCTGATGCCACGCAATTTTTACCTTCGGGGATTCGTAAATGTCGGCCGCTGTGGCCGAGCTGTTCTAGGCGCTTCAGTCCGTCAATCAGTCAGGTTCGAATACTGCCTCGGGCATGGATGTGTGTGGTGTCGTTAGGTTAGTTAGGTTTAAGTAGTTCTAAGTTCTAGGGGCTGATGACCTCAGAACTTAAGTCCCATAGTGCTCAGAGCGATTACCGATGGAGTGTGCCACGAACTTGTATGTCATTTTCAGCCAGGTGTCCGGATACTTTTGATCACATAGTGTATGTATATATGTATGCATGTGTGTCCATGTACCTTTGTGTGTATGTGTGTGTGCGCGCGTGTGTTGTGTGTTTGACACTTTCAGAAGCAATAACAGTAGCAGATGTATATAATTTGAGTGGTTGTATAATCTTAGTGGTCGTCCCGCCCCCCCACACACACGCACCTCCCTCCCCGGTTACAAAAAGAGATACTGACTTAAGTTGTACTTTTGTACGGCATATTAGCGTACGTTTAAACGTTGTACAAATTACTGCACTAAACTGTTTGAAACTGTTTGTTTGGAAAAGAATAAGCGTATATATAGATCCTGTAAAGGCTACTGGGAACGCGCAATATTCTCAACGTGAAATTTGCTGTCAAGGAATAATTCCTGTCCATCCTTTATTCTGATTGATCTAGTTTTCTCGCATGTTGTGAGCATACGATATTTCTTTGTTTATGGTTCCTGAGAGGCGAGGTCTCATTAAGTGGGAACCGACGGCATATACCACGGAACCAACTGTATCTCAACGATGCGTATCGGAAAAGGGACGACGCCTTATTTCCCGCACACAAAGTATATTCCTACAATCAGCAGCCATACGAAGCAGAAAAAGGGGATAATAAGAGAGAAAGAGATTGTTTCCATGGCGACCGGGTGCTAGAAAACCACTGAAACCAACACACCTGAAAGGAACGACGGGGAGGGAGAAAAAAAAAAAGGAAGAAATGGATCAGAAAGTGGAGGAGGACCGAAGATGGAATCACTGAAATGCAAGGAAGCTTCGTGCCCGGGGAAGCTTATTACTGCGTGGGTAATAACTTATGGGATTTCTGGGGAATTTCTATGCCGCTCCGTGACCTCGCCCGGAACAGCTGTGCTCCGCCACGGCCGGGTTTCATCGCAAAGAAAGCAAATCGGCGAGACGGGCGCAGCGCCGACGACTATAACGCCCGCTAAGTTACGGTCCACAGGCCACCTGACAGCGAATTTCCTCCTTTTCTTTTGCTTCCCTCGTACCGTTTTCGATAGCCGGGCAGCCCGGTTTCACATGCCTCTTCCTTCCCTCGCCACCCATCCCCCTCCCCTCCCCCCCCCCCCCCCCCCCGGCACCACCACCCAACTGCCAAAACTAAACGCGCGGCCGTTCACACGCGACTGCCATAAAGTCACGCTATGCAATTTATTTTTAGTCGCGATGTGCGCCCCAATCGCAGACATCGCCCGCCGAGATAGCGTTTCGCGCCTCGGTTCGGCCGGCCTGCCCTCGTCTCGGCTTTGTGCGGAGCTGCGTGCCCTTTGCCTCCAGTAATTAGGGACGACTGGCCCTTTGAGCAGCACCACCTGCCAGCGGCTTGCAGCAACAGCATCAGCAACAGCGGCCGCCGCGCGTAATGTTCGCCCGTGGCAGGTCCGATGGACGCTGCCGGCCAGCCTCGGCTCCATGTTAATTTACGAGTGCGGATATCCGATAACGTACATCCACGCGGCTGGGGGTCGTTCATTGTGAAAAATTACCGCGCATCTGTTACAGAGAGCCGCGGATGAAAAATCAAAACGTGTCGGGCAGGGCGCGTTTGCGCGGATTCTGCTCGCGAACCGCAGAGATCAGCCAGAGTCTATCATGCCGGATAAACCAGTCGGCGCACAGCTACACGTCTGAATAGAAGATCATACGCTCATTATAACATCTATGATATGATTATTTATTTACTGCTATACATGTTTTACCTACTTTTAACTGTTCGAAAATGGTTTCTCATAACGCAACACTTGAAATATTTCCAGGTTATTTTTGCTATCAAGAAAAGTGATGTGAACTTTATGTTTTCATTTCATATTTGTACGCTAAACATTTTTCAAACAGTAGTTTTCAATAGTCAATATGTTTCTCCACAGGGGTTCTGAGAACAGGCACCATGATCTCTGGTTGCTAGTAGCGCTATAGTTGCCGTAACATTTTAAGAAGCTAATGAGTGAGTCGGATGTTGCCTAAGCTGCTAAGCGGACTGAAATGGCTTGCCGCCAACAGAGAATGACGAATTTTGGAATGTGATTTGGTATAGACTAATTTGACAGGTGAAGTAATGTTGTTGCTGCACTGCTTGCTTGCGTGTAGTTATGACGAGTTTGAAGAAAGGAATATTCCAATAGAATTTTTCTTTACTGTTTGGGGTTAGTTAATTTCATTGTTCAGAGGTTATAAATTTTACCACTCCTATACGGCAGAGTAATTTTTTATAAAAATATTTTTTTAAAGATCATTGTAATTGAAACTTCCTGGCAGATTAAAACTGTGTGCCGGACTGCGACTCGAACTCGAGACCTTTGCCTTTCGCGGGTAAGTGCTCTGCCAACTGAGCTACCCATGACTCACGCTCCGTTCTTACAGCTTCACTTCTGCCAGTATCTCGTCTCCTACCTTCCAAACTTTACAGAATTCCTTTCAATTATTTAACAAGTTCGATTTCCACCACCGTCTCGTCAAGAAATAATTTCACTTTTTCTGATTACGGGTGGCGACGCAAACACAGGAACACAGTGGCTTAAATCGAAACACGAGATGCTTAGAATAGTTGTACATCCTTGCAGTGCACTGCGAAAGGCTTTCCTTTCCCATTTAGCTTGCTTACTGCTGCACCGCATGTCCGCATGTTAATTTTATGTTCATCTCTTCGAACAGTACAGAGTTCCCGTTGCCACGGGTAAGCAACAAAAAATTGTTAGGACCAGTTACTTCAGTACAGTCAGAACATAGTGAGATCAGTCAGAGGTAGAAGATGCTTTTCGGAATTCATTATCAGGTCAGTTTAAGCAAAATTCAGTTCAGGTTTAATTTCCTATGCAGATTGTTTTATTTTTTTTTTTTTTTTTTTTTTTTTTTTTTTTTTTTTTTTTTTTTTTTGTCTGTCTGCGTACGTAAATTCACAAGGCAGAAACATTTTGGTCGTCTTTTCTTTCAAAATTCGTTTCCTAAATTTACATACATTTTTCTGTTAGCTTTGTACATTGGCAGTATATGTCACGTATTGTATCATCACGTATTTTACCACTACTCACTGTGCTAGGCAACACAATTTCACAGGACGGCTCTTACAGTTTTGGCTTTCTAATTAATTCAGTTGAACTCAATTAAAATTCAGTTATATAATTTCGTTTTTGGCAAGTCATTTACCAGATAACGTTTTTGCATTGTTCACGACTGCACCACAGAGACACGAGTTATAAATAATAGATGAAACAAATGGTTCAAATGGCTCTGAGCACTATGGGACTTAAGATCTGAGGTCATCAGTCCCCTAGAACTTAGAACTACTTAAACCTAACTAAACTAAGGACATCACCCACATCCATGCCCGAGGCAGGATTAGAACCTGTGACCGTAGCAGTCGCGCGGTTTCGGACTGAAGCGCCTAGAACCGCTCAGCCACTTCGGCCGGCCACACACAAGATTAAACATTGAAAACTTAAACACTGATTCGAATGGGAAGAAAATCAACCATTTTCCTCACAATACAAGAGGGTAATTTTGAAGCTAGTGCCTTATATGTATTTTAAATTAATCTTTTCCATTTGTTTTCTTGAAAACTATCTTAGATACAGAAAGCATAATAACACAGTTAAATATAGCAAGACTGCAGCAGCCTTCTCTCATTTATGCACTTTTGCCCACGATGAATTACAGCCTGCATACTGTGCTCCTAAACGCCTCAAACACCTGAACCTAGCCACTTTGGGAAAATATTGGTTACGTAGTTCATCTTTCAGTCACCCAAAGAAATGAAAGTGTGAGGGTGCTAAATAATGACCCTATGGTGGAAGTGGCCGGACAGTCCAGTCAAATATAGCAACGAGTACCATGGTCCGAAATCTGTTGCGTGGCTTTATTGCGTTCCAGGTGGAGGTTTGACTGCTACCCTGGCCTGACTGGAAATTTGGGCTTGCAGCCTATTAAGTGTCACCGTCCGGCAATCTGGCTTTAGTCTCCACTACCTGCAAAACAACCTCACCCTGCATACTCCCAGAAGACGACGCCCATTAGTAGACGGTTGTGTCTTGAACATCTCATTTGTTTGAGGATTCGAAGATCGCTTACTCCATGGATTCTGCTCGCAGCAATACGTACGAAGTATGGCGGAAAGGCTGACATTAAAAAATAACAGCTGTAATTCTACATTTACTGAACACCTTGTGGACATAAAACACAGCCCAACGAACATTAAAACTGACTTGGAAATTCTAAATTCTGAAATGCAACAAAAGCCAGCCCCCCCCCCCCCCCCCCGCCACGCCCCAACCCCCAACACACACACACACACACACACACACACACACACACACAATAAATAAATAAATAAAAGAAAATAACAGTAGTAAACTCACACCCATTCACCTGGACGAGGCACATACACACACAATATTAGATAATGGCACGCAAAACTATAACACTCTCAGTCAATTTTAGACGTAAATAACTGTTCAACAGTAAGTTCTTTATGGTTGCAGTTGACAAACTGTGAAACAAAACAACTGCATTAACCAAGATAAAATCCACAGCGTGTGGTAACACGTTATATATATATATATATATATATATATATATATATATATATATATATATATATATATATTCAAATATGTAAATACTGTCTTAGAAACTCAAATTTATGTGTGTACAAGTGGCAAAAAGCATTTTTCATGCTTTATAGAATATAATTAAAAGAAAACCACTGATGATGCTGAAATTTCAGCGAAACATGTCTGGGGAATAAAAAGCAAAAAAAGTTTTGCTCTTAAAAACAATTATCTTCCAAAATTTGCAAATTTTTGTGCCTATATTCCTTCTAAAACTAAACTGCTCCTAAGCCAAAATCTCCTCCATTAAATTTCCTAGTCTTTTATTCGTGGTCCTTAACATAGCTTTGGCTGTACGTGGAATGCGGGAAACTGTTCTGCCCTCACAGCGTTTTGTGGTTCAATGTGTCTTTGGTGTTGGAATCATTACGATAATCGAGAAGCTTTCTGGCGTTTATTTGCTGCCATGTATTTTGTTGCACCATCTCAATAATTCTCTTATTCCTTCCTGAATCAAACAATGGAGCGTTTCTCATATGATTGATCCCTAATAAGAAATAGCACAATCAAAGTAGGGATGGACACAACTATCACAGGTGTGAAATTCTGCGTATTGAATAAAACATGTGCAACCATCATGCTGATATGTGGCACGTTAAAGTAGGTAGGATACCTTTTGAACTGAAAATACATACTGCTCGAACAACCTCGTAAAATAGTAAATGTAGCTTGGAAAGTAGAAGGGGTCGAAATTGGCTCACGCAGTAAAATTGCTCCTTTCAAGATACTAAAATTAGAACTGCAAAAACGTATTTCTTAAGGAAAGTCAACGTCGTGGCTAAGAAGTTTTTATTTTTGAAAGAAACTCTTTAGTTCATAATCTTTTGCTACTAGTTAATTCCACCCCCTTGGGCGTTTTTAAGATACACATATGTTAATTCCGCCTGTAAAATGGCAAAATGCAACCCTCATGAGGGTCTTTGGCCCCGTGCCAGTATGACAGCAGCAATAAATCCGTTGGTTCAGATTTAAAATAAAACCGTACAAGATACGGTCAACATCTGAACATCAAATGCAAACCTGTGTCACCTACGAATTCTTCCCTCTCTACTGTATAAGCACGATAAGTAAGATTTCATTATTTTCTGCCATTCCTGGTGTTGCAGTTTTAAGAACCAACAGTGTATTTAATAAAGGAGTAAGTCATTCCTGATCATCTGGTTATCAATGGAAACTCCGAGATCATGTTCACTCATTATTATTGTTTCCTTTGAGGAGACGACGTTTTTAAGTAACGTACAGCATCTTGCCACAAATCACCACAAACTGTAAAATAGCAAGATAACACCATCAAAATACTTCCTTAGTTTCCAAAACTGTTAATATTAAGTTAAATAAGCACGTAAAGGACCACGTCGAATGTGATATTTGCTATGTCCGTCCTTAAGCACGCACACTTAAACTACAGAAGATCAAAACAAACGGCAAAACAATTTAGAAAAGATATCTGTACGATGCGAAATAGACAGTTGCCCGTAAATAATGAAAAGTATGATGCCGTCCACACGAGTGCTAAAAGGGATCGTTAAACTTCGGCTACACGATAAATCATTCGAATCTAAAGGTCGTAAATTCAACTAAATACCTCAGAGTTGCCATTACGAACAACTTAAATTGGAAAGGACAGAGAAAATGCTTTGGGAAGGCGAACCAAAGACTGCGATTTATCGGCAGAACACTTAGAATATGCAACAGATCTACTAAAGAGACTGCCTACACTACGCCTGTCCGTCCTCTTGAGGAATATTGCTGTGCGGTGTAGGATCCTTACAAGAAAAGGTTAATGGAGTACATCGAGAAAGTTCAAAGAAGAGCAGCACATTTTGTATAATCGAGAAATAGAGGAGCGTGTGTCACGGACATGATCCAAGATTTGGAGTGGACATAATAAAAACAAAGGCGTTTCTCGTTTTGGTGGGGTCTTCTCATGAAATTTTAATTACCAGCTTCCTTCTCAGAAAGCGAAAAAAATTTGTTGACGCCGACCTACATAAGGTGCACCGATCATCATGACACAATAAGGGAAATCAGAGCTCGCGCGGAAAGATGTAGGTGTTCGTTTGTTCCATGCGCTTTTCGAGAGTGGAATTATAGAGAATTATTCTGAAGATGATTCGATAAACCCTCTGCCAGGCAGTCAAGTGTGCTTTGCGGAGTTCCCATGTAGATGAAGACCTAGATGTGCAGGGGGACGTGTTTCAGAGATCTGTCCCTTTTCTGTTTTTTTGCAGAGGGACTCTGATTCGTTCCAGGATATACATACTCGTATAATCCTAGCAGCCTGTTGTGGAAATGAGCCTTCCGTCACTTGGTGGTCAATCAAGCTATTAGTTCTCTCACCTGATGATACCTAACGCCAGTTTCACGTGCCGCCTCTGAAATTAGCCCTGAAAAATCACCCAGTTAACTACCTACCATTGCCCACGGAGGGATACGGGCAAGCGGTTCTGTACAAGGTCTTTCTTGGCCTCACATACCTGATGTCGAGACCAGGTCACCTCCGGATCTCAGACAGTGGAATTAGAAAGTACGGTACCCTTTCAAAAGCAGTCGTCTTAGCGAGAATACTCTCGCCGCATTTGACTAGTCGCTGCTGAGCACACTTACGCATTACCCCTATGGCACATCCCTATTGCCCTAGGACGCCTGCTGCTTTCATGTGGGGACTCTGTAGGACACAGCTAAGAGTAATCTCCCTGTGGTGTCCTTTCATCATAGTTACAAGTGGGCCTCGCGTATTTGCCGGTTACAGTCCCCTTATGAAGGTGAAACTTCTTGGCAGATTAAAACTGTGTGCCGGACCGAGACTCGAACTCGGGATCTTTGCCTTTCGCGGGCAAGTGCTCTACCATCTGAGCTACCCAAGCAAGACTCATTCCCCGTCCTCACAGCTTTACTTCTGCCAGTACCTCGTCTCCTACTTTCCAAACTTTACAGAAGCTCTCCTGCGAACCTTGCAGAACTAGCACTCCTGAAAGAAAGGATTTTGCGGAGACATGGCTTAGCCACAGCCTGGGGGATGTTTCCAGAATGATTTTTTCACTCTGCAGTGGAGTGTGCGCTGATATGAAACTTCCTGGCAGATTAAAACTGTGTGCCGGACCGAGACTCGAACTCGGGACCTTTGCCTTTCGCGGGCAAGTGCTCTACCATATGAAGGTACTGGTGAGATTTCTCATTTCGTGTCTGGTGAGGCTCTACCCTGGTCACCTGCATGCTAGCCCTACCTCACACTTCTGTTGCCAGTGTATTCCTGTTTCTCATACGCCTGCAACCCGTTATTCGAAAGACGTCTGTTTGCAAAAACGGATTCCAGGATTGGATACCTGTACTGGAAACTGTAATATGCTAACAGTTAACGGCCGACATTCAACTTGTTCTTTGTAACGAACGCATATATCTTCTCAAATACGGAAATGGTTTAGACTTACATGGGTCTAATTTCACTGCAGTATCAAAACATTTCGAGCTTACGTTACGGAAGTAAAGTGTTCATTTCTGTCTAAGATTATTTTAAACATTGCAGGTAATGCTATTTCAGAATCGTGGGGTTTAGTACGCTATGTCGTATACTTACTGTAGGGTCCTAATCCTAAACCACCTGGGCAAACTGGGAGGCTGGATGAGAGTATAAATACGTCAACAGTGGGTAGTTAGAGATTATGTGATATACAGAGTGATCCAAGAGTTTATTAACACTGAAAACTGAGTACTTCAGAGTATAATGTGGGTAGAGAGGTGAAAATTAACCTGAAATAACATGGGTTTTTATTGAATCCAAGGAAGTGGACAAAATGGCCCAACAGATTGCGCCTCGTGTGACACAAATCATTTAGCAAAGACGTTGTTCTTTGTTACAAATGTACAACATATCGGCTGTCATTCATTAACAATACCTGTAACTGAGGAACAGTGTTGGGAACAGCATTGTACAGAATTTCAGTAGGTAGTGTGTGAAGCTGTCATCGGATGTTGTCAATTTAGCATAGTTAATGAGGTAGGACGATCGCGGTGGACCCTGCGGCTTCAGGTAACCCCACAACCGGTAGTCACACACAGTCTGGGGCCTGGGAGGTGAGAGAATGACGGACGTAGCGACTCAGCATGCGGTCCGCACCAAACGACGTGCGCAAGAGATCTTTCACACTTGTAGCAACAAGGTGGCACGCAATCCTGCATAAAAGTCACACCTTTCAGTAGCTGTACATCAGCTAGGCTAGGGATGATGCGATTCTGTAACATACTGGTGTATTTCACACCCGTCATTTTATATGCAATTCTCATACGAAATCACACGTGTTGGTGTCCAACGCCATCTGTTTGTGGGGCTTTTCACTCCTTTCAAATTCTCTATGGAACCTGTAATTAACTAACGAACTAACAGCTTAGTGAGAAAGAAAACCAAAACCTATCAACTCATGAATATTGTAACCATGTGCAAGACGATGAAAGACGTGAAAATATACACTTCTTTCAATGGAAACAAATGGATAATGTTAGGTTTAATTAATGGCAAGTTGGCCGCTGTGGACGAACGGTTCTAGGCGCTTCAGTCCGGAACCGCGCTGCTGCTGGAGTCGCAGGTTCGAATCCTGCCTCGGGCATGGGTGTGTGTGATGTCCTTAGGTTAGTTAGGTTTAAGTAGCTCTAAGTTTAGGGGACTGATGACCTCAGATGTTAAGTGCTTAGAGCCATTTGAACCATTAATGGCGAAAAGAAATGAGTCAGTTCAACTTTCCAAATGGAATCAGGCTAGGCCGCAAACAGTCTGGGCTTACATTTGAATGCCTCTCGTTGGCAGATGATATAGTTTTTTTCTTTTTTTTTTGCAGAGAATCTGCAATGTGCGACTAAACAGATCAAAGTCCTCAAGGAAACAGCAGTGAAAGCAGGATTGCAAATATCTTTTGAGAAGACACAATATATGAACATAAATGCCACTGATCCAGTCTGGGCAATGAGGACCAAGTATGGCGACATCAAAAGAGTTCAGAAGTTCAGGTACATAGGAGAGATTTTGACTCCAAACAACAATGAAAAGGCAGCAATTGAGGAACGAGTAAGAAAAATGGAAATAGCATTCAGATTGTGTCAGAACACATACAAATCTAAATCACTCTCATCCCAGACCAAATTCCAACACTGCAGCACAGTCGTCAAACCTGAATGTTTATATGCATCTGAGTAAACAGCCAGGAATGGACTTTCAGATTTGGAAAAGAAAGAAAGAAAATCCCTTAGAAAGATTCTTGGGCTCAGAAAAATATTTAATGAATTTACTTTCCGCCTAAGATCAAAACAAGAACCTTAACAACGATTTGAAAATATCACCACCACAATGAAGAAAAGAAGGCTGCCTTTCTATGGACATATTAAGAGAATGGAATCAGAGAGGCTCGCCAACAAGATTCTTCTCTTCCAGGAGAACAGGAAGACACAAGGTCCATGGGTGAAAGAAGTGCACTGGGATCTAGAAAAATGCGGGATCACGGCAGAAGATCCTTAGGAAAAAGGTTGCAGGGGTGAAAGATTTCTTCGAGGAGAAAACGAGGAAGAACAGAGTATTCTCGGCAGAAGAACGTGCACGAGTGAGCCAACGGATGAAGGAGAACTGGCGAAAGAGGAAGGAAGAGAACTTAAGAAAGTGAAGGAAGTTGTGTAGATGTAGCTCATAGATGGCTGTAACGAAAACAAATAAATAAATAATAACCTTTGCCAAGCTCATATATTTTATTGCATACCACAAGTTCTCCACCAACGAATTACGTGAGCGCCCGCTAAGCCACAACCGTAGCCTACAAAGATTAGAAAAGAAGACTGGTCCTTACTCAGGAATGCCGTGAAGAACCCTTGTTAGAAATAATTTGTCAGTCACTGTGGATCATTGGCATTCCGCCATAAACCAGTAATACGATCAAACAACAGACCCGCTCCTGAGCGTCCACGATCTGCTTCCTACAGCTACGACCGCTGGCCCACTTCTCGATTTCACGAGCTCCAGATCGCCTCGGAAACTGTTAAACCTTTCAGCTAATCAACCCTGGAGATCAGAATCATTTGCATTTGTGTTATTATTTGACATGTCAAATACGGAGCTAGGCGACGTGTTGTGTTAAAATGTGTGTATAAAAGTCCTATGTCAAGATCGTTAATATTCTTTTATTGATTACTAGTTTCAGCTCAATAACGAGACAGCTTCAGATAAATAAACATTATTAACTAATTCAGTGTTTATCAGTGAGTAATAGCCTGGTGGTTAGTACATAATGCATTGAGCCAAAATTGTTATTGGTCTGAAGATGACTTGCCAGTGTGCTGAAACTGGTAAACAGTACATGAATGTTAGTAGTCTTGACCTAGGATTTCAAATGCAACCATCTCATTCCCTTCTCTCATTAATAGTACATCTCGTAAGATCTGTCTCTTACCAGCACTTCTCGCTAATAGTGTTTACAAATTAATCGTCCTAACGGAACACCTATAGTCAGCGGAATTTCAGCAGGAAGATTCTTGTCCATAAAAGAGATTAGTAGGTGCGAATTACACTATCGAGCATCATCATAAATTTCCCAGACACCGCACTTCACAGGGGTTAGCGAATACCGACCAGTCTAGTCCATGATAGAAGAAAAACTAAGAATTCTAGTTTTCCGTTTCTCCGTGTTCAGAGAATGTTGATTCCACAACTGTATATCCAGTTAGTTAAACGCCACTTCAGATGCCAATGATAGCTTTATCAAGTACAAGACCGGTTTAGCGTTCACATAAGTCCATTTTCAAGTTCAAGTGGTTCAAATGGCTCTGAGCACTATAAGACTTAACAGCTGAGGTCATCAGTCCCCTAGAACTTATAACTACTTAAACATAACTAACCTAAGGACAGCACACACATCCATGCCCGAGGCAGGATTCGAACCTGCGACCGTAGCGGTCGCGAGGTTCCAGACTGAAGCACCTAGACCCACTCGGCCACAACGGCCGGCCCCATTTTCAAGTAGTTCTGAATATTATACTGCAGAGAAGCAACGTCATTTTTGAAAATGGCCGTATCTAAAGGTCGGAACGTGTTGGAACTTGTTAATGTTCTTATTGGTAATTTGAGCAGCTTTTCATTAATTTAAAATTCTAGCTCACATAATTCGCGAAATCTTCGTCGTACACCGACGTGACGAAAGTCATGGGATACCTCCTAAAGTGGTGTCGGACCTCCTTTTGCCTGGAGTAATGCAGCAACTGGACTCGTTGCAAGTCCTCTGCAGAAACACTAAGCCATGACACGTCTGTAGGTGCCCATAATTGGGGAAGTATTGGAGGTGCAGGATTTCGTGCCTGCCGGTGTAGCCGAGCGGTTCTAGGCGCTTCAGTCTGGAACCGCGCCACCGCAACGGTCGCAGGTTCGATTCTTGCCTTGGGCATGGATGTGTGTGATGTCCTTAGGTAAATTAGGTTTAAGTAGTTCTAAGTTCTAGGGGACTGATGACCTCAGATGTTAAGCCCCATAGTGCTCAGAGCCATTTCAACCAGGATTTTGTGCGCTCACTGACCTCTCGATTATGTCCCATAAACGTTCGATGGGACTCATATCGAGCGATGTGGGTGGACAAATCATTCGTTCGAAGTGTCCGGAATGTGTTCAACTCAATCGCGAACAATTGTGGCCCTGTGACACGGTGTATTGTCATCCATAAAAATTTCATCGTTGTTCTGGAACATAAAGTCCAAGATTGGCTGCAAATCGTCAATAAACGGTTCAGCTGTTCCAGAGGACTCAGTCGATTCCACGTGAACACAGTCCACCTCATTACGGAGCTACCACCAGCTTGCACAGTGCCTTGTTGATAACTTGGGTCCATGGCTTCGCGGGGTCACATTCGAACCCTACCAACTGGAATCGGGACGTATCTACCAGGCCACCGTTTTCCAGTCGTCTAATATCCAGACGATATGGTCATCAACCTAGGAGAGACGCTGCGGGCGAAGCCGTGCTGTTAGCAACGGCACTCGCGACGGTCGTGTGTCGCCATGGCCCATTAACGCCAAATTTCGCAACACTGTCCTAGCGAATACGTCCTTCGTACGTCCCACACTGATTTCTGCGGGTATTTCAAACTGTGCTGGTTGTCTGTTGACAGTGACAACTCTACGCAAACGCCGCTGCTCTCAGTCGTTAAGTGAAGGACACCGGCCAGCACGTTGTCAGTGGCGAGAGGTGATACCTGTAATTTGGTATTCTCGGCACACTCTTGACGCTGCGGATATCGGAACATTGGATTCCCTTATGATTTCCGGAATTGAATGTGCCATGCGTCCAGCTTCAACAACCATTTCGCTTTCAAAGCTTGTTAATTCGCATTGTGCAGCCATAATCACGTCGGGAAGCTTCTCGCATGAAGCACCTGAATACAAATGACAGCTCCACCAATGCACTGACCCTTTACGTCTTCTGTGTGGGTCCATAGCTTCTATATATACCGTCACCTCAGTGTATACTGGCTCTTGTGTCGCTAAAAACAAAGATCAGGAAGATCGTGCATCAACTTCATTGCCGTCTGTGTGGCCAGATTTAAACGGAACGTCAACTACATCCACCAATTAAAAAGTTGGATTGGATAATTGCTCCTGCGGATACTGGTCGCAACAGACATGGGAACGATATGTTACGAAGGCAGTGGGGACCTGCAGCGCATTCACCTGTACGGCAGCCTGTGCAATAAAGGGTCACGAAAGTGAAAGGGTGGCACGCCGTGTAAATCGGCAGAAATCACTCCGCGTCACGCACGCAAATGTTTACTGCGGGCCAAGTGGGCGGTCTCCAGCGCGTACATAAAAGCTGACGTGGCAGCCAGCGCTGAAACTTGGGGGAAGGGCGCAGGCGGCTGGCGGAGGCGGGTGACAACCAGTGCCTGCCCGCCCGCGGGGCGCAACAACAGTGGCTTTCGGCCGTCGGCCCGCCGAGCGCAGCGCAGCGCATTAACCCTGCCCGTAGTAATTCCGGTCCGTCGCTATCTATAGCGCGGCGCTTATCGACGGCGGCGGCAGGTTGTGTGGGACGGGTGGAGAGGGGGGGGGGGGGGGGGGGGAGGGCTGCTTTGCTGCCGTGCCTTGCACTGACTGAGCCGCGCGTCGCATGACAGACCGGCCTGGAAGTAGGGGCGAGGGGAGGGTACGCCCCCCCTTCCTGAAGAAAGCGAGCCAGCTCACTACAGGCGGCGCCCTGATCTCCAGAAAACACTGTTGCAACACTGTACGAGAAGGTGAAAGGAACACGAAAGTGTGTTGAAAATCCTACAAAACTAGAACAATTCCAATGAAAGTATTTTATTGGTATACCGTATTGCATTTCTACACTACTGGCCATTAAAATTGCTACACCAAGAATAAATACAGATGATAAACGGGTATTCATTGGACAAATATATTATACTAGAACTGACATGTCATTACATTTTCACGCAATTTGGGTGCATAGATCCTGAGAAATCAGTACCCAGAACGACCACCTCTGCCCGTAATAACGGCGTTGATACGCCTGGGCATTGAGTCAAAAAGAGCTTGGATGGCGTGTGCAGGTACAGCTGCCCATGCAGCTTCAACACGATACCACAGTTCATCAAGAGTAGTGACTGGCGTATTGTGACGAGCCAGTTGCACGGCCACCATTGACCAGACGTTTTCAGTTGGTGAGAGATCTGGAGAATGTGCTGGCCAGGGTAGCAGTCGAACATTTTCTGTATCCAGAAAGGCCCGTACAGGACCTGAAACATGCGGTCGTGCATTATACTGCTGAAATGTAGGGTTTCGCAGGGATCGAATGGAGAGTAGAGCCACGGGTCGTAACACATCTGAAATGTAACGTCCACTGTTCAAAGTGCCGTCAATGAGAACAAGAGGTGACCGAGACGTGTAACCAATGGCACCCCATACCATCACGCCGGGTGATACGCCTTTATGGCGATGACGAATAAACGCTTCCAATGTGCGTTCACCGCGATGTCGCCAAACACGGATGCGACCATCATGATACAGTAAACAGAACCTGGATTCATCCGAACAAATGACGTTTTGCCATTCGTGCACCCAGGTTCGTCGTTGAGTACACCATCGCAGGCGCTCCTGTCTGTGATGCAGCGTCAAGGGTAACCGCAGCCATGGTCTCCGAGCTGATAGTCGATGCTGCTGCAAACGTCGTCAAACTGTTCGTGCAGATGGTTGTTGTCTTGCAAACGTCCCTATCTGTTGACTCAGGGATCGATACGTGGCTGCACGATCCGTTACAGCCATGCGGAAAAGATGCCTGTCATCTCCACTGCTAGTGATACGAGGCCGTTGGTATCCAGCACGGCGTTCCGTATTACCCTCCTGAACCCACGGATTCCATATTTTGCTAACAGTCATTGGATCTCGACCAACGCGAGCAGCAATGTCGCGATACGATAAACCGCAGTCGCGATAGGCTGCAATCCGACCTTTATGAAAGTTGGAAACATGATGGTACACATTTCTCCTCCTTACACGAGACATCACAACAACGTTTCACCAGGTAACGCCCGTCAACTGCTGTTGGTGGATGAAAAATAGGTTGGAAACTCTCCTCATGTCAGCATTTAGGATCAAAATTACACAGACGATAGAGGAAGCTAAAATTAGCATCTTGAGCTGCGGAAACATTGATTAGAAAATAATATTTCAGACGGTACCAAATTTTGAAAAAACAGTGCGTCTGAGGCACGTTTTTGTAAACTACTTATGTTTCATAACAAACAGGTACCTGCTCTGAAAAGCTAATCATTTGCATATCACAGCATCTTCTTCCTGTCGGTTAAATTTCGCGTTTGTAGCACGTGATCTTCGTGGTGTAGCAATTTTAGTGGCCAGTAGTGTATTTGCCTCTCAAAAGGCAATCATCTTAATTGTTATTGCTTAACTAATACCTCCTCTAAACTGAACACTTACAATATTGTAGATGCTACATACGAGGGGCTTTCAATAAGCAATTCGATACATTTTTTGTCTCGGCCAATTGAAATAGAATTTATTGTGGGGCATCGTGGTCTGGTATCGCTTTAACCCCTATAATATTATTAATTTCGTACCGGTGGCGGCGTTATACGCGCCCTTCAAAACGGCATCTGTAGCTGAGGTGCGTTGGAAGCAGAGAATTGCCATTGAGTTATTTTTGGTAGAAAAACAGAGCATCGCTGATATTCACAGGCGCTTGCAGAATGTCTATGGAGACCGGGAAGTAAACAAAAGCACGATGAGTCGGTGGGAGAGGCGTCTGTCATCATCGAAACAAGCTTCTGATTCAAAAAATGTACACACAGTAGTATTTTTCCCTTATGCTATGTCATTTTAGGACATCTCCTCTTAGAAGACTGTAGTTTTAAAGTTTAGCAACCTGTGAACTGCACATTCCATAAATTCTCTTATATTAATACTGAATATGACCGTAACGTCGTTTGTCGATATTATAAAATCATAGAAACCTGGAAAACAATTACGGCTTTCATATAGTGTAAACAGTAGTCAAACGTAACTCTCTTTATCGTATCTGTGTATTTATGGAATGATGATACAGGTGTTTTCTTTAGTCTGTTACTTTAAAAAGAATTTAAATTAACATTATTTTCAGAATTAACTCCAGTATGAAGGTTTACATTACAATGAAATGTTTAATCATAGCTTTCACGACTCAGAATTCGTGTACGGATGCATAAGTAAAAAACGCGCAGTTCATGTAACTCGTTTCTGAATAAGTTCGTAAATGAATTAGCCAGTGATCGGTAGCATGGTTGTAGTCACAGGCGGCGGGTTCTGCTTAGACATGTAGGTAGACCGTTAATACAGTATATCATACTGCAGCAATGTTACACGAGAGGTAACAAATATCTACAAGTGGCATATGCAATAATTAATCGCCTGCAAAGTTACCTGTGTCTTTACCTCCGACAAGAAACTTGCCGTAACCGGTAGAGCATTGACAGCGACCGGCAGTCACTCTCCGTGAGAAGACAACCTTAGCCCACCACAAATCCATGAAGCAGGACAAGGTAACTGAAAGGTAAAAGCAGTGTGTTACCGATACTGGCGGTGAGTAAAGCAGCGACGTTTTAAATGTATGAACCTTTTAAAACACCAAATAACACTCTCATTTCCGTCAACTGGTTCCTTTAGCGCTACGAGGCCACAGACCTTCACCTGAGGATACATAACAATGCTTTTTCTTGCAATATTACAGAACACATACGTATATGAATTCACAAGGGTGTAGTAAGACACAGTCTAATTCTTCAAAAATGAGTATGAGCAAAGTTTGTCCCCTTATTTCTAAACTTCGGGTCTGATATTCTGTAGGCAGTTCATGTGAATGTTACCAAAGTTATTGACCATAACACAACTAACGTTTTAAGCCCGGCAGCGATTTTGAAACTGTACCTGAGTTTTCAGGCAAGGTTACGAACCCTGTTAGTTTCCTGAAATATACCACCAGACACTGAATATGACCCATTAATAGCGCAATATGACTTTAAAGGTAAAATTTTGGAGATGACAAAGCTAATGCAAAACACTTCGAAAGGCTGGGAGGGAAGAGGAGAGGGGGGGGGGGGGAGAGGAGGAGGTTACTCGGAAATAACACTGAGATTCTCTCGATCACTCACTGCAGATCTGACACTATGCTGCCTAAATGTGTATTAAAATTCGGCCTTATAGAGTCAGTGTGTGCAGGCCAGATGTGTATGTCGTTTGTTGCTTACCTTGATTTCTCGATAGCTCTTTCAGAAGATAAATGCGAGCGCAGTAGGGATACGTATCGTAGCCTCTGGCCTTATTACAATAAAAGTGCGTGAAGCAAGCTTCGTGTGGAGCAGATATCAACAGGGAGGTAAGATACACCTGGTGGAATTAGTGAAGAAAGGAAAGGTGTGAAATAATGGATTCGCAGAGACCAAACGTATGAAAAACCCATTATAATGTGTGAACAATCGGTCGCAGTGGCCACGCGGTTCTAGGCGCTTCAGTCTGGAACCGCGCGACCGCAGGTTCGAATCCTGCCTCGGGCATGGATGTGTGTGATGTCCTTAGGTTAGTTAGGTTTAATTAGTTCTAAGTTCTAGGGGACTGATGACCTCAGATCTTAAGTCCCATAGTGCTCAGAGCCATTTGAACCATTTGTGTGAACAAATTTGATGGACTAGGTCAACCGTCGTAGACAGACAAACCCTGGATTACAACATTTAACATCTACTCTGAACATCATGACACAAAAATATGTAGAAATTAATTTACTGTTTTCAGAAACAGCTTAGTGAGTGAGAGAATCCGTTTGGAATCACTTGAATTTAGAGATGATTAACTCAGAAAACGGATACGGATCACCACGCTTTCTGATGAGATCGAAAGGAAGAACAAATCACATTTTTCATAGCAAGTCCTAATGCAAATTGTAACACGAAAAGAACGCAGTTTTACACAACTTCAACACTTTCGCAGATTCCAAACACGTGAATCTGACTCGAGAGATCAGTGCTTGCTGCAATCTCACCACTGTGTTGACACTTGCTGATTGAATGCGCCCTTATGATGTGCTCAAGACAAGGGTCTGAGTCACTTCTCCTCCGATGTGCTGCCCAGAACGAGAGTGAGGCTACACGACGTGACCGACCGAAAAATATACACCCAGGTCTATTACTGGCCAGCACCGGGAAAAGCTGTAAGTAGGCTGTTTAGGTTTTTATGTTACTAACGCCACGTAGCGCTCTGTATGAAAATCACTGACTGTGCTGTGTGCAGTCTGTGGCTGATTTGCATTGCTGGAATATTTGCTATTGTAGTGTTGGGCAGTTGGATGTGAACAGCGCATAGCGTTGTGTAGTTGGAAGTGAGCCGCCAGCAATGGTGGATGTGGGAAGACAGCTGACAGAGTTTTGAGAGCGGACGATCTGGACGTGTGTCCGTCAGAAAAACGAAATTTGTAAGACTGGATGTCATGAGCTGATATATGTATATAATGACTTTTGAACACTATTAAGGTAAATACATTGTTTGTTCTCTATCAAAATCTTTCATTTGCTAACTATGTCTATCAGTAGTTAGTGCCTTCAGTAGTTAGAATCTTTTATTTAGCTGGCAGTATTGGCGCTCGCCGTATTGCAGTAGTTCGAGTAACGAAGATTTTTGTAAGGTAAGCGATTCATGAAAGGTATAGGCTATTGTTAGTCAGGGCCATTCTTTTGTAGGGATTATTGAAAGACAGACTGCGTTGCGCAAAAAATATTGTGTCAGTTTAGTGATGATCTGAATCAGTAAAGAGAGAAACGTCTGAGTACGTTCAGTTTTGCTCAGCTGTTTGAAATCAATTAACGTAAGAGGTTTACCAGCACAGTAATTTATAAATTTTTCTAATGGAATGTTTCAAAGCTAGGGCGTTGCTACCAGGGCTATTTGCCCTTTCCTGTGAACCGTCTACTCTTCGACAAGTGAGCGATTTATAAACGGCGTTCGCGACGAAACTGCGGCCTTCACGTTGTTCAGCAAAATTAAACATAAAACTTTATTTCAAATTACAGATTTACGCCACGAGTTAACTCGAAGCAGGGCTCTCGCTCCTTGCGCTCGCGTCGAAATGGATGTCTTTCATGTTACACAACAAGTTGTACACTAAAGTTCGTTACAAATTTGAGACGTGTGTCACGTGTTGACTTGAAACAGGACTCTCGCTCTTCGCTGATTGAATGTCACTATAACTTACAAAAGTTCAAGTTCGTGGCCCGTTCCAGGACAGACACATTATCTTCGAGAGACAAGCAAGTATATGTAATCTGGGGTCAATATTTCACATTTCTATGCACTTTTAGTTTGGAAGCCTCCCGGCTTCAAAACTGCTTCACAGCAAAGCTGTGACCTCGCAGCTAGTAACAAGAACTAATGGTAGATAAAATAGGAAGTGTAGCTTTGCAATGTCTATAAACAAAATGGAAACTGATAGTGAGTTAAAAACATTTACGAATTTCAAGCACAGACAACCATGATTAGTAATTTCTATCTCAGAAAACAAAAAACATGAAAAATGTGCAGAGCCAGCCTCTTCTACTAGTTGTCTACTAATTTCTCTTCAGTTTCTACTGGAATTTCTACTTTCCATTTGTTGCGCACTTTTCTCTGTGCATTCGTTCGGCTTTCTGGACACTACGTCATGCTGAACCACACATTTGGTGCATGTTAACAAGCTCTTCGAACGAGTAATACCCAATCTCCACAATCAGTCAAGATCTGTAAACAGAAGTGAACTCCTCTTTGGGGACGCCAGAGATAATTGTATTGTTTTTCCAGGTAGCACCACCAACACCGATGAGGCAGGCACCTGTTTGTTATGAAACATAAGTAGTTTACAAAAACGTGCCTCAGACGCACTGTTTTTTAAAATTTGGTACCGTCTGAAATGTTGTTTTCTAATCAATGTTTCCGCAGCTCAAGATGCTAATTTTAGCTTCCTCTATCGTCTGTGTACTTTTGATCCTAAATGCTGATACGACCTGTACAAGTTTGGGAGGACGTCAAGAAATAAATTTTGCATTGTGGGTGTCACAGTGTAGCATGACAGGTTTTAATACATATATTGTGAAAATAATTTTAGAAAGTCCTCATATTAGCTAAGCCTCTGCGAGTTGCCTGAATCGTGGCTAGGACCTGTATTGAATGTTAGACTGACAGGCAGTACGGTAAAAAAAGAGCAGCTTTGTCAGGGACTTCTGATGAATTCTCGTGGTCCTCTATTGCTAAGTGCTTTTCCATCTGTTCGCCAGTGAAATACCAGAATGCTAAAAAGTTGCCCCAAGTTGTTGTAGATAGAATAATCGAATCGAGTCCCCTGTCGAAGGCTGTATCATTTGTAAGAAGTACTGACAAAGTGCCTTTACCTTCACAAGTCCAAGGATGCTAATCGTTACATTTTCTGTTGCTCATTACCTATGGTCAAAAAGGAATAGTATTATGTAACAGCCCCCAAGTGACAGAGGTACATAAGAAGACCCGCCTTAGAGAATGGATACAGTTCCACTCAGATGACGCATCGTATTGGTGCTCGTTAGCTGCACTTACTGTCAACGAGGCACAGATGACTGCGTAGTGAAACCAGAAATTTGGATGAAAATTACAGAAGCCTACGACCGTCGCTGAAACCTAACACCAAAAAGAAGCCATTCACATTAACAGACGAAACCAATACGTGCGAATTCAACTATAAAGTGTGACTAATAAACGAACACTTGTTTTCCTGTGCGAATAATTCCCACATTACACAGATCTCTCTCCAATAGACAATATATTAATGGATAAATAAATAAATAAATAAATGCAAGCATATATTAATATTGGTAATTTAATTTGGATAATAGTAACAAAAATTAGTCTTACTGTAAAAAATCGGCATTATTAGATAAAATGTGGCTAAATGTAAAAAATACAGAAGGCAGATATAGCCTTTGTCAAACTAATTTTGTTTTTTAAAAGTTCTTTATTTTCCAAACTGTTTCGAAAACAATGTTAGTAGATATCACGTGACCTTCGTTTACACGTACTTTTTGGCTACATTTGTGTTTAGCACAAACATCAAATATCACTGAAAATATGAGATGGTGTCAAAGCCACGTATAATTGTCTGTGCGAAATAAAACAGGTTCTGGTAAATACTAACCCTCCTCTTTGAAGCGTCTGAACTTGTGCTTTATTAGTCGTCATAGAGAAAGATACTTTTATTGGACATTATTACCATTTTCGCTCAGTATACAACTCTTGCTCAAAGAGAGTAGACAAGACAAACGGCAGTTGTGCGTAACAGCAAAATTAGATTGTCAATAGATGGCGCTTTCTAAATTCCTTGCATCGACGTGTATGACAGAAATGGCATAATAGAATACACTTGGGTAAAGAAGCTAGACTACAACAGATCTCGTGCATTTTAGCCCAGACTGTCAACAGATGGCACATTCTACATTTTTGTAATAAAAATGTTTCCAAAATGTAGTTTCCAAGAAAAAAATTTAAACTGTTTGTGTATTTGTCGTCATTAGTGACAGACGACATCTTGAAAATGATGTCTCAATCATTCAATTTGATTAAGTAATACGGGAGATATAGCGTGCTGACAAAAAAAACACCATTGTTAGGAAATAATATATATGATGATGTGGAAAGTTAAAACAGCATTAAAACATTATCGGCCCAAAGGTCCGTACTTTTTTTTAGCATGTATTACATTTATTGGATACTCACATATTTTACCTCGCCATACGAGGTGCATTCAAGTTCTAAGGCCTCCGATTCTTTTTCTCCGGACTGGAAAGAGATAGAAACATGTGCATTGTTTTGAAATGAGGCCGCATTCATTGTCAATACATCTAAGAGATGGCAGCACCGTACGGCAGATGGAATTTTACCGCCAGCGGCGAGAATGAGAACTGTTTTAAATACTTAAAATGGCGACGTTTTCCTTACTTGAACAGCGTGCAATCATTCGTTTTCTGAATTTGCGTGGTGTGAAACCGATTGAAATTCATTGACAGTTGAAGGAGACATGTGGTGATGGAGTTATGGATGTGTCGAAAGTGCGTTCGTGGGTACGATAGTTTAATGAAGGCAGAACATCGTGTGACAACAAACCAAAACAACCTCAGGCTCGCACAAGCCGGTCTGACAACATGATCAAGAAAGTGGAGAGAATTGTTTTGGGGGATCGCCGAATGACTGTTGAACAGATCGCCTCCAGAGTAGGCATTTCTGTGGGTTCTGTGCACACAATCCTGCATGACGACCTGAAAATGCGAAAAGTGTCATCCAGGTGGGTTCCACGAATGCTGATGGACGACCACATGGCTGCCTGTGTGGCATGTTGCCAAGCAATGTTGACGCGCAACGACAGCATTAATGGGACTTTCTTTTCGTCGGTTGTGACAATGGATGAGACGTGGATGCCATTTTCTAATCCAGAAACAAAGCGCCAGTCAGCTCAATGGAAGCACACAGATTCACCGCCACCAAAAAAAATTCGGGTAACCGCCAGTGCTGAAAAAATGATGGTGTCCATGTTCTGGGACAGCTAGGGCTTAATCCTTACCCATTGCGTTCCAAAGGGCGCTACGGTAACAGGTGCATCCTACGAAAATGTTTTGAAGAACAAATTCCTTCCTGCTCTGCAACAAAAACGTCCGGGAAGGGCTGCGCGTGTGCTGTTTCACCAAGACAACGCACCCGCACATCGAGCTAACGTACGCAACAGTTTCTTCGTGATAACAACTTTGAAGTGATTCCTCATGCTCCCTACTCACCTGACCTGGCTCCTAGTGAATTTTGGCTTTTTCCAACAATGAAAGACACTCTCTGTGGCCGCACATTCACCAGCCGTGCTGCTATTGCCTCAGCGATTTTCCAGTGGTCAAAACAGACTCCTAAAGAATCCTTCGCCGCTGCCATGGAATCATGGCGTCAGCGTTGTGAAAAATGTGTACGTCTGCAGGGCGATTACGTCGAGAAGTAACGCCAGTTTCATCGATTCCGGATGAGTAGTTAATTAGAAAAAAAAAATCGGAGGCCTTAGAACTTGAATGAACCTCATATTACGGATTCCAGGCCCTTTCTTGCATCCGTCACTCCACAATTTCCCGTATAGACTTACTCATTGCCACGTTTAGAAAATTCTGTATATTTGCTTTACATATTTCCCCTGGCCATATTAGGGTTTCAGGTCCTCGATTGTATCCGCCACTTCACAATTTTCTCTGTAGGCTTACTCAGTCTTCCGTTTAGAAAATTGTAAATAAGTACTTTAGACCGCCAATTTTTGCAGCTTTTCTTATTCAGCAGTTGGTTCAAACCGGCTTTTCTTGTAGATAAGGAAAATCACTACCCTTTCTTCTGATACTGCAGCTGCATGGTCATGGCCACGACCTCAGCAAGGAACTTAAATTTACTGTTATACTTTTTTCTTAACCTGTTCTCAACAAATTGGGAGTATGTTTTATATTTGTCTTATAACCTGTCTATTTGTAAGATAATTGAAGAGATATTTTTAATAGAATTCTTTTAAAAACATTGGTCTTCCTTGTCGTTGTCTCTACAGATAGTACTGAAAGATCGTGAGGAAAAACTAAACAACGTTTTCTAACATTCTTGTTTGTGTAGCGCAGTTAAATCTGATCCTATACTTCATATATTTTAAGCTCTTCTTTCCCTTATTGTGTCACTTTCAAAACAACAAACTTTAATTGAAAATATATGAATTCTTCTTGTACTAGACTCAGTGCATGGGAATCTCCAAAAATTTGTTATCGAAGTAGAACTATGACTTCGTGCTTTCTCACTGCTAGCTATTAAAATTGCAACATCATGAAGGCAGCATGCATCTAATGTCACACTGACATGAAATATGCTTCAGCTCTTCTGCACAAAGTGGCTGAGAAAACCGCATTTGCATTATGTATATTATGAAAAACTATACAGCATGTCTCTCATTCAGAAATGATTTGTCGAGAAGATCGAATATGGAGAAATATCTACCATCACGCATCGGTAGAAGACATCGACTGGATCATAGCCTATCGGAACCGCAGTTTACTGCTGCACAACACTGCTTGAAAGCCGTCCGTTATAAACGACTTCTATGTTATGTATCAGTAGGCAAGTTACGAGGCACCCGTATGACTTAAAGACCCTATAATCAGTGTCTTCGTCCTATATTGTCCGTAGCTCCTGCTCTAGTGGATGAGGGCACGGTAGCACAGCGTGATCGATCGGGCGACTGGCTACTCCGTAATAAATGAAAGTAAGTTTCCAATGATGAACTTGCAAAGATATCTTGTAACATCCACACAGACCTACTGACGAAAAATGACGAAGAAACAGATAGAACGAAAACATGTGGCTAGGGTTATTGCTTCTAGATCATGGAGTCCCTGGTTCGATTCCTGACTGCGTCGAATTTTATCCTCAGAGAATGGGTGTTATATTGTTCTCCGTACCATTTAATCATTATCGACACGCAAGTCTTTGAAGTGCCGTCAGATAAAACAGACGTACACTAGACGGACAAACTATCCCAGATGGGAGTCTCACGGCGAAAAATGCCGTACGATCAATTCACTTTCATTTTCTTGCCGTACGAAAGGTAAAACCACCAGAAAGGCAGTGCTGTCGTTGCGTTTGGTAATGGAAGCATATCTGAAGAAAAATCAAGACACGTTCATAGGATCTGTTGACCTGAAAAAAGCGTTCGACAATGAGAAAAGGTGCAAGATGTTCGAAATTCTGAGAAAAATAGGGTGGGAAAGACGGGTAATATGAAATATGTGCAAGTACCAGAGGGAACAATAAGAGTGGTAGACCAAGAACGAAATTCCCGGATTAAAAAGGGCGTAAGACAGGGGATGTAGTCTTTCACCCCTAATGTTCAAACTCTACATCGAAGAAGTAATCAGGGAAATAAAAGAAAGGTTCACGAGCGGGATTAAAATTCGAAAAGAAAAGATATCATTGATAAGATTTGCTGATGACACTGCCATCCTCACTGAAAGTGAAGAAAAATTGCAGGATGTGTTGAAGGGAAGGAACAGTCTAATGAGCAGAGAATATGGATTGAAGGTAAATCGAACAAAGACCAATGTAATGAGAAATGGGGACAGCGAGAAACTTAACGTTACTGTTGGGGATCACGAAATAGATGAAGTTAAGAATTTCTGCTGCCTGGCAGTAAAACAACCCACGACGGACGGACGGAGCAAGGAGGACTTAAAAAGCAGACTAGCATCGACAAGAAAGGCATTCTTGGCCAAGAGAAGTCTGCTCTCGTCAAACACCGGCTTTAATTTGACGAAGAAATTTCTGAGAATGTACGTTTGGAGCGCAGCATTCTATAGTAGTGAAACCTGGACTGTGGGAAAATTGGAACAGAAGTGAACCGATTCATTTGAGATGTGGAGCTACAGACGAATGATGAAAATTAGGTGGATTGATAAGGTAAGGAATAAGGAGGTTCTGCGCAGAATCGCCGAGGAAAGGAATGTATGGAAAATAGCGACAAGAAGAAGAGACAGGGTGATAGGACATCTGTTAAGACATCAGGGAACGACTTCCATGACAATACAGGGAGCTGTAGGAGGTGAAAGTTGTATAGGAAGACGGAGATTAAAATAAATACAGGAAATAATTGAGGACGTATGTGAGCAAAGACGGCTTTTTTTCGATTCGCATCTTTGCTATAACATGTGAGTATCAATATGAGTTTTTCATTGTGTCGCCAGAGCATATAGGTCAATTTGCACATTACTTAGCTCTTCTTTAAATTATCGTAAATTTGGAGTGATTTTTCGTTTTTTGTTAATGTATGGTTCTGCATAGCCTCGTGGTCCGTAAGCGGATTATTGCACGTGTTATTAATGTGCACTTGTGCCTAGTTTCTGAATAATAACTGAGTTTAAATTCGAATCTCTCTTGTTTCAAAAGTTCAGGCTTTAAATATAATTTGCATATATATTCATTTAAGCTTTCGGCATGGATTCAAGAAGTACACATGCAATCTGTATGAAATATTTATGGATCTGCCCTCAGCAGAGACAACCTTTCTAGAAACTGTCTTCAGCAAGAATATTATTTCCTGATTCATTCGCAACTTTCAGTTAAGGTTAGAACAAACTGCAGTGATCTCAAAGGCACATTTTGCAGCGAGGAATACTTAGAGCCTTTGCTTTCAAATGAGTTGTTGTCCATTCGTAAGGGTATTAGAACATATCGTATGCAGTTACATCTGCATTGCATGTATCTCTCCTACTGATAGGCGTTATTAGGATAATTGAAGATTATGGTGGCAATTCGTCTGGCTTTGACGTATTTAAAGGCACTTTTATTATTCCGTTGCGCTATGAAACTTGGGTCACTACCTCATAGTACACTAAAAGCAGGCCGACCGGAGTGGCCGTGCGGTTCTAGGCGTTACAGTCTGGAGCCGAGCGACCGCTACGGTCGCAGGTTCGAATCCTGCCTCGGGCATGGATGTGTGTGATGTCCTTAGGTTAGTTAGGTTTAATTAGTTCTAAGTTCTAGGCTACTGTTGACCTCAGAAGTTAAGTCGCATAGTGCTCAGAGCCATTTGAACTAAAAGCAGTTCATCGCGTTGTTGTTCATTCATAAGTCAAATGACATACAATGGAATATTTTCAGGGCATTAGAACCAAAATACATAGTAGGCAAAGTACACACAGGCAAAAGATATAAGGTAGTGGTGGCTTTCATGCATTTCGCATTTGTCATGATCCTACGATTTTCATGCGAATATGTAGTCGATGGGTTCAGGAGGGCCAGACTCTATCCATGTTCGATCTCAAGACCTCCTAGGAGCTATCGCCCAAGAGACCAAATACTGTTCGTTCGACCGTGCAGCGTCGTACGATCATGTCATGGACCTTCAGTCAGCAAATGGACGTGTTTCCAGAAAGACAACTCCCCACAAAGACGTATGGCGCCGTCCCCAGCAATAGTGATTGTCAGCACGACCACACTTAACGAGGAAGCACAGAGCCGAGACCGTATTCCTCTTCAAAGCTCGATTCATGAGCGTCAAAAACGCTGTAGGATGTTCTCTGTTATCCACGGATTGGACGAGTGTTATGACGAAAAACGCTGCCGTGAATGCTAGCGGGGTCTTCCAGGGCGCCAGAGTGAGTATCATATGACGCCGACAGCCGTCTTCACTGATTAGGACTACGGTGCCCTGATACAGGCAGGGTGCGAGACAGGTTCGAACGTAGCGACGTGAAACTTGCGTTCGACTTTGTCAGGCAGAATGTAACATTCCTTGAGAACACATATCTTAAAGGATAGTAATATACTGGTAATTCGCAGCTTTTAGGGACATAGCAAGCGATGTGTAAATAGACACCGCCGAGTTCCTTTCCCTACCCGAGTTAGTGCTACGTCTCTAATAAACTCCTTGTCGATGAGCCGTTAAAGTTTTCCTGTCCTTCCTTCACTTGCTGCGGTCGTAATAGCAGGATACAAAATGTCTTAGTGGGATTAGTCTGGTGCATAAGAATATGTCATGCGCCAAAAAAAAAAAAAAATGAAGAAACTGCGATGCCCTTGCTTAAATTGGAAGAAGGAAGGAAATTAAAGATTTAAACTCTTGTTGACGAAGACGGTATTAGAGATGAAGCGGAGGAGACGAAGCACGACCTTCGAAGGGTATGGAAGGAAATATATAGCCATAGCAAAGAATGTATCCTAGTATTCACCCTAATCGAGACATGGAGTCAACGACACCTCTAAATTTGAATTGTGTTTCTTCCGAATGTGAATCCATTTCTACAACGGTTGCGCCACCTTGCTCAGTAAAAACAAGACTACATTACGTTTCTACTCTTCTATCACTATACCTACCTCCTAGGCTGACGTCGGTTAATGCGGTGAGCCTCAATTGACCAAATGCTGAAATGAACTATATTTACCAGCACTTCGTCAAGTAGGGAAGGACAGACGGCGGCATACAGTTTGTGAAACCATACCTCGTGACAGTTTACGGTATTAGATTTCAAACCTCTCTACACTTCTGGTGGTGATCTGACTACAAGCTGTGGACGAGGATAACCTCGTAACATGTAATACCCCTTTCAAAAAAAAAAAAAAAAAAAAAAAAAAAAAAAAAAAAAAAAAAAAAAGTGTGTAAATTTTTGTGCAACGATACGGGATCAAACAGTCCCCATGTTAAAATTTACATTATCTATAGCTACAAATAAATGAGGACGTGGCCTGCAGTTTCCTCGAGGGCAGCTAGGAGATGCCTAATTGTTCGCTTTTGTCTTATTCCTCCTGATCTCGCCATGTCATCATCGTTCTCTTTAGCGCTAAATAATTTATAATATATTAAGCCAATCGTCAGTCAAAACGTGTTCCAGTAATTCATTGCAATACCAGTACGGAGAATTATGTTAACTACGATTGTATTATCCATTTCGTTTTTCAGTCTCTTGTGGGAGAGAAACATGTCACCATAGCACTGATCAGCCATTGCCGTGACTTCGTTAAAAGTTTTCAGCATTTTCTTCTTGTTTGTTGTAAAAACTCAACGTGCAGTTCGTCGTGGAACAAGTCCGAGAACTTTAACTAATTACAGAGCCTAGAGCGATTGCCAAACCGTGATATGCAGTTTACTTTTCAAAAATCCCATTGGTTCATATCTTTAGTTGCACTGCCCCCAACAACAATGTGGGAAAATTACATCGTGCATTACAAAACAGCTTCGGCACCTATTTAGTGAGCGGAGGTGGAAGACAACCCACAAACACTACTAGATGGTGACTGAGAGGAGCATGATACGTGCTGGCATCGAATTCTGCTTCCTTTCCGTCAACGTCGTCCATTATTCGTTCGATGTATTCCCATTTCTGTCTTCACTTACAATTTTACCCTCCACAGCTCCCTTTGGTTCCTCTAGGGCGTCTTGATTTTTATTAAGTATTGCTCCTATCAGACTGCCTCTCTGAACTTCCTCTCTGATTCTAGAATCGTCATGTAACAGATACTCGATTTTCTTTCCCATTCTTCTGTACATTATTCTTGTCAGCAACTTGGATGCCCTACTTCTCGCACATATCTGACATTGCTTTCTTTGGGATAGTGTGGATGATGTTCCTCCGAAAGTTTGATGGTATATCTTCAGTCTCATAGATTCTACGCATCAACTCGAATAATCAGTTGGTTGTTACTTCATCCAATGATTTTTTACAAACTCAGAAGCATTTTTATCAATCCCTCCTGCCTCGTTTGATCGCAAGTCCCCCGTAGCTTTGTTAGACTCTGACTCTGACTGGGTGACCTACGTCTTCCATATCGACTTCCATTATTTATCCTCCTCCCCTTCGTAGTGAACTTGAATGTACTCGTTCCACGTATCCGCTCTCTCCTCTGCTCTGAACAATGAAATCCCCACTGCCGTCTTAATTTTGATGCCCTAGCTTCAGAAGGTTCTTTTGGCTTTCCTATATACTGATTCAGTCCACTTCTTTCTCAGGTTCATCACATTTTTGCTACAGTCTTTTCACCTTGTGTTCCCTGCATTTCCTGTTTATTTCAGTCCTAAGTGACTTATATTGCTGCCGGTCAGTTGAAGGATTTCCTCTGTTGCTCAAAATCTCTTCGCAGTTGTCGTCCTTGTACTTATATGTCTGTCCACGTCCTGTGATTGCCTTTTTTTGAGATTCCCATTCCTCATCAACTGAATTGCCTATCGTAGCATTCAGTATCGCTGCATCTGTGCCACAAGAAAGTAGAACCATAAACCTATAACTCTCCTCTCGTTAACGCACAAGATATTCCGTAAAATTATTAGTAACTGCATTGAAAATGCAGAAATGAAAGTTGAAATGTTGATGGAACTTATTTGAACCAGCTTCAATTTGCTTAGAACACTGAAGAATTTGCCTCAAGTGCACATGAACTTAAAACCGAATGACAGAACGGAGCAGAGTAAGTTTGTGAGCTGGCCAGAAAGTCAGTTACAACAGTTTTAACCGAGCGAGGTGGCCCAGTGATTAGCACAATGGACTGGCATTCGAGAGGACGACGGTTCAATCCCGCGTCGGGTCATCCTGATTTATGTTTTCCGTGATTTCCCTAAATCTCTCCAGGCCAATGCCAGGATGATTCCTTTGAAAGGGCACGGCCGCCTTCCTTCCCCGTCCTTCCCTAATCAGATGAGACCGATGACTTCGCAGTTTGGTCTCTTCCCCCAAACAACCCAACCCAAATCAACAACAAAAAACAACAGTTTTATTCTGGAGCACACAGGCTATATTGATACTAACTTTTCACTCAGCTGTGTTTGTTGTTTACTGTATGATTTCGAAGGCTTTTGTGGCTTCGCCTTCAAGCACTTAGATTCAGTTATCAAAATGAAATAAACATACCATCGTATATCTTTGCTGTATTACAGGATTGTGTAATGTAACAGGGTCTCATATCTAGCAGCGGAGGATGGCTGATGATTATGAATAAGACCTTAGGAAGCCAACAGAGATCTCTACCAGAACTTCCCATTCATTTAATGAGATCTGCACGATTTCCGTCTTGAGCGAATCTCTTAATCTCAGCGTAACACTTACAGCCAGCGTCCTCTACTATTTCTTCCACATAGTCTAATCTCCACGTTCCTCTACAGATTTGCCCTCTGCTGTTACCTCATGGAAATTATTCCATATTGGCTTAACAGGTTCATGTGATCCTAACCCTTCTTGTTGTTAGTGTTTTCCACACATCCGTTTCCCGCTCGATTAGCCGGAGAGCCTTGTCATTTCTTAACATGTCTGCCCGTTTAATTTTCAGCATCTTTCGAGACACCACATCTAAAAGCTTCGATTCTCTTTTTCCCGATTTTTCTACAGTCCAGATTTACTTCCATACAATTATGTTCCCTACATGTACATTCCTTGATTAAGGCCTGTGTTAAATACGAGTAGTCATCTTTTATGTAGTAACGCTCTGTTCGCCTGTGCTCTTCTGTTTCTTCTACATCTACATCTACGCACATATACACTGCAAGACACCGTATGGTGACTGGCGGAGGTACCCTGTACCACGACTAGTCTTTTCCTTTCCCGTTCCACTCGCAAATAGAGCAAAAGGAAAAACGGCTATCTATGTGCCTCTGTACGAGCCATAATTTCTCTTACCTACTTTGTCCTTGCGCGAAATGTACAGTTGTGGCAGTAGAATCGTTCTGTAGTTAGCTCCGAATGCCGGTTCTCTAAATTATCTCAATAGCATTCCTCGAAAAGAACGTCGCCTAGCCTCCAAGGATTCGCATTTGAGTTCCCGAAGCATCTTCGTAACACTTGCGCGTTGTTCGAAGCTGCCGGTAATTACTGTAGCAGCCCATCTCTGAATTGCTTCGATGTCTTCCTTCATTCCGATCTTGAGCAATACTAGCGTACTATATGTCGTCTCCTTTACAGTTGAACCACACTTTCCCAACATTCCCTCAATAAACCGAAGTCGATCATTCTACTTCCCTTCTACAATCGTTACATCCTCGTTCCATTACGTATCCCTTTGCAGCCTTACACTGAGCTGGTTAATCGACATGACTATGTCAAGCAGCATACTTCTGAGGATGTACTGGCGCATTACAGATTTGTTTTTCCTAATCATCCGCACTAACTTAAATTTTTCTTCATTTAGAGCTAGCTGCCATTCATAATACCAACTAGTACCCTCCTACAGTCATTCAATGACGACATCGTCTCGTATACCACAGCACCAACAGTAAACAGCCTTAGGCTGCTGCTCACTCTGCCCGCCAGATCATTTTATGTACATAGAGAAAAACAGCGGTCCTAATACACTTCCATGGGCACTCCTGATGATACCCTTGTCTGTGATGAACACTTGCCGTTGAGGACAACGTACGTTGTCCTATTACTTAAGAAGTTTTAGTGTGTCTTCCGTGTCTCATGTATGTGTAATTTGTTTCCAAGGCAGCAGAATTCCTTCCCTTTGCCTACCAAATGGACCCTCAATTTAAGTTTAAATTTATCATTAGTCTCAATTACGTTTTTCATTAATACCTCACCTTTCTGAGATTTACTCTCAAACCGTTTTCCGCGCACAGCAGTGTGTTCATCTCGTTCACACTACAAATCTCATAGGAGGATATGCCACTGTGTTTGAATTTCTAGCATATATGAAAGATTGTTGGTTGTAACTCAGTTAGAAAAACGGAATGTGTAAATCTAGCAAAGCTTTCATTGTAACTCAACATCAAATATTTTTCTTAAAGTCGAACGTACAGGGCTCATAATGTTTAAAGTCAAGTGAGGAACAATAATAAGCATAGGGCAGGCGTTAGCAGCGACGGAGGAAGGGAGCCGCGCGCAGCTGACCTGCCCCTCGTCAAAGGGCGATGCCCTCTAATAAAAGTGAGCGATGCATAAGAAGTGACAGGCGGTAAAGAGCTCCGATACGACGGCGGCCATCTGCGCCCATAACTAATGGCTGGAGCGCTTTAAAAACCGTGCGTGAACGTACGCCCAACAGCCGTACCGGGCGTAATCGCCCGGGGCCTAAGCACAGAATAATTCGACGCGTCTCCAGCGCAGCGGCGGTAAATTACAGAGTTTAGCTTCGCGTCCGCCGGAGAGCGCCAGGCGTCTTCGCGTATTGGATTGAAATACCACCTATTTACATAGAACGTATATTGACGTAAGTTTAACGTATACGGCTATCGATATCCGGGAGATCATTAATCAGCTGCAGTCCGCAACGCACTGAAGCACTCATGGAGATCCAATGAGGGAATAAATCTCTAAAATCAATACGTCAGACGTCCTGTGGCCATCATTAGTGTGTCTAACAGTTTTTAGTGTCCTAAAGGATTCACTCCGTTCGTTCACCTGCCGGACGAGTCTGCATGTTTCGAACTACTTGTCTGACCCACTCGTAGGTATCTCCAAAGTCGGTTTGCTTAGAACACTGGCCACTGCCTCTAACAATATGTGCGAATGGTTACATGCGCCACAATTACAGGTCGCTTATAAAATCACTTACCATTTTCCACTTAAATACTATAAACAACAGTAACATAAATTTAGTAGATATCGATGTAATGACCCTGCAACTGTGAGAATGTCCCACCGTTCCTGTGTAGGGCGAAACTGCTTCTTTATAATGCTGACTTTATTTGTTCCACAGTTTCCAAATTATGGATTTTCATGTATTTAAAATTATTGATTTTACTTAGAAAAAACAGTCTACGTCGTACAAATTACATTTAGTAGGACCGGTTTCAGTCCAAAGGCGAACCATCTTCAGACGGTACTGCAAAGTTGACTATGTGGGGAGAGATCCACGGAGCAGGAACTGCAGAAGTCTCCAGGCGCTGTCAGCTGCATCTTCAATTCCTACTCCGTGGATCCACCTCCACACATTAACTTTGGAATACCGTCTGAAGATGGCCTGCCTTTGGACTGAAACCAGTCACCACTGTTTTTCTAAGTACAATTGTGAAACTGATCGCTATTTTCCCAAAATGTTTTCGAAAAGGATGGAAGCCAGAGGAGACCAAAGTCTTGCCAATGGACATCCGACTCTACTCTCAGGATAGTGGCACTTAGATAGTCTCGGACAACTATGGAAAAATGTGGAGGTGCTCTGTCTAGTTGCTAGACGACAGCACACAAAATTTCATCCTGAATCAACTGTGCCTCCAAAAAATTTTCCAGTAGGTGTTACCAATTACTATTTCCTCAGTAAACTTGAACAGTCCTCACACTTCTGATTTTGTGATCCCATCCACACATTTACCTTTGGCGGATGCAGTTCCCATCCATCTAGTGCATTTGGCTGTTCATCTGCCCAAATCCCAACAAGTATGGCTTATCACACATCCACAGGTGTAAAATGTTGCCTCGTCGTTGAACGGAATGTGCTCCATTAAATTTGAATCTGTGCCTTAAATCTGCATTTCTAACAACATCCAATATGTCGTAGCACATAGCTTATCTGGCAGCATAGTCGTCTTCTTCAAGTTTATGGATAATGTGAATGTGGTAGGCACGTTTGTCTAGTTGGAATAGTACCGTATGGTGTGTGCGATACCAAGTTCCGTGCTTAGTCTACAGCTTGATGCTGATGTGCTGCGAGTAACCGTTCCCTGAAAACTTTCTACAGTGTCATCTGCTACAGCCGCTCTTCCTGAATGCTGTTCGTCAGTAACACAACCACTTCATTTGAATCTGTTGACCGTGTTCCTAATGGAAAGTCGAGCAGGAGCTGGTTTGTGAAATTTACATGTGAAATAATTCCACGTCTAATTATACAATATTACACGCATTCGGTCAACCGAAACAGCTGTTCACTCATCTGTGTTTTAAAAATCGAAATTTTTAAAATGGTTCAAATGGCTCTGAGCACTATGGGACTTAACATCTACGGTCATCAGTCCCCTAGAACTTAGAACTACTTAAACCTAACTAACCTAAGGACAGCACACAACACCCAGCCATCACGAGGCAGAGAAAATCCCTGACCCCGCCGGGAATCGAACCCGGGAACCCGGGCGTGGGAAGCGAGAACGCTACCGCACGACCACGAGATGCGGGCAATTTTAAAGTTAAGATAAAAATTTTGAAGAAGTTTATAAACACTCTGTACTTCCTGTGTACAGAAATCGAATAGTACGTCACAGTATGCACACGGTGAAAAGCTTAAAGAGATAGAACTACTTCCAGACAATTTGAGATCTACTCGTGTTTATCTTTTGCATCGAACCTAATCCCCCAGTAGATTGCCTTAGTTAATGTCGTATCGTCCAGAGTTATATGTCCTTAGCTTTATCTGAAATGGTATTAAGGTTTGAATAATAAAAACAGTATTAAAGTAATTTAATTTCTAGTAGATATGAAAGCATGCATGAACATCTGAAGCACTCCAATATGGATACCATCACGGTAGCCACCATACCTTTACTCAAAACTAAGAGTACAGTGCCATCTGAAGCTATACACAGTTGTAGCTGCCAGAGTATCACCAGCTACCGATCTCGCCTCTCTTCTGGTGCCCTGAAAAGTCCTCCCACCTTCAACAGAGGCAGCTTCGTCTTTAATGGCAACTTCAATAATTTTGCGTCACCCAAGGCATACGTCCTAACTACGATATTCTATATAATTGCAAATTGCCCTGAAGCCTACTTTTATGGAAAATTAAGTGCATCAAAATGAAACTTAGAGCCCCTATCATACTGCCAGTTAAGTCTGCATGCAAGTCATATTCGTAATATGTTGATTGAACCCCTATTATAAGGGATTACAAGGGCTAAAAATGCAGACTTACAAAAATAACAAAGTTTGCAATATATAT
This sequence comes from Schistocerca americana, assembly GCF_021461395.2. Lineage (NCBI taxonomy): Eukaryota > Metazoa > Arthropoda > Insecta > Orthoptera > Acrididae > Schistocerca > Schistocerca americana. The sequence continues at coordinate 702,046,573 of NC_060122.1, forward strand.
ATATATATATATATATATATGGTCAGAGACAGGGGTAGAAAGATATGGTCAGAAAGAGAAGGTGGAGAATATGGACAAAGAAAGGGGGAGGAGGATTTGTTTTCAATGTATGTATTGAATGCATATGCAGGAAAATCCGTGAGGGAATGGCTGGTATATATATATATATATATATATATATATATATATATATATATATATTCTGACTTGCAATAATTGATAGAAATGTAGGGCATAAAATCCTAAAATGAATCCAAAATCGAAAACCAGAATGACATGGTAAGTTGCTAATAGACTAAATATAAGTAAAAAGTTGTATAAGAAAAAAAAGACCAGAAACAGATCATTTCAAAGAACTTTATGTTGGTGCCTAAAATGTGAGTTAAGTTACATCAAATTCAACTTTTGCCGTAAGAAAATTTAGGTCATGGTAAACAAAGAGGCTTCCATCTGAAACATGGATTAGATACAGATTGAGTGACTGTTATCGACCTTACAATCGTAGAAGGAACAGTGGATCCAACGGAACTGTATCGCACCTCGCCCTAAAATCTTGAGTTAATTTTTTCTCAAATTTGTTCCACATAATATTCGCAGTGCGGAAAATGCGAAGAAATCTAAAGAGAAATTTTCTGAAATATGTAACCGCCATTTGACTGTAGAAGATGTTTTATTTCACGATATAGACTAGGGCTTGAGGCCATTATCAAGTGTTAGTAAAAGTACAAGTATCAGAAAAATAGCAGGGCAGACAGTTAAATCAATGAATGGCCTGCAAGTTTTGTTCTCTTGTTTAAGTATTACAAATCATTAGACTTGAGCAGAACCCAACTCTTCGTCAAACCATGTGTCTTCGGTTATATAAACGAATTTTGTCCAAAAGAAATGAGAGAACATTTGTGAAATATGCTAATTTACTGGCAATTAGCATGACTCAGCTGATACGGTTGTGGAAAAATAGACGATCAAATCACAGGTTTTAAACTTTGCTACACTGTGTCTAAGCAGCCAATGACATAAACATAAGTGAAATGATCGTCAAAGATCATCACAAAGCCATTATAGTTTGCACCAAGCTATCTGTGGTATGTCGTGAGAACAGGTAGTGGGACTCTTTATTATATAATCTGATTACACTATCTTTGAAGTGGGCAGAGGATGCCAGTGTTTATGTAATATAGCGAGAATGACCAACTTTCGAGTGTGCATGTAAAAAACGCGACTTACAACATCGTTAATAAAGATAAATAAAAGTACAATCTTGCAAGACTGAAATATTTGATACATGGTCTGAACAGAAATTGGCGACGGAAGGACCGATTCAGCATATAGAAAAGTCAAAACAGCCTTCTGTGAAACATTAACAGTGCAAGAGAGATTTCAGTGTTAAACTACAGAAGAGTGGATACACTCAAGATAATGTCAGTTAAAAAACTAATGAAGAAATTCAGTTGCCACTCCCGTAGACTAAAAATATATGGGTAATTGGATGAACGCCAGAAATTAGTAGGAGGAATGGGGAAAGTAGTGCTAGGCACGTGGGAGCTTCTTTAATGAAACCACAAACCAGATGTTGTGTGGCCAATTGCAGATTCATTCTCCATTGTTTCGAGCCATCATCAGGTAAATATGACACTATGCATCTAACGTATTCATTAACGCAGATGACTATAACAGATCAGTAGATTCCACAAAAAAGTGTAAGCGAAACATTCAGGAAAAATAAATGGGATTCTTGAAGAAAAGCCTGGTGTGCCTCATGAAAATGTGGACTCGGTATTCGAATGAGATTGGGCTCCAGTTCTCCTGTCATCACCGTACCGCAAATGTAAGTGTAAGGGAGTAAGACCAAAGAGATGAGGGTGAATACTCAGTTATATGAAAAATTTATTTTTCCGTTTCTAAGTAAGCCATTTTAATAGGACACAAAAGTCTAATGTGGCTACAAAACCTACCCTCTCCAAGTATAGTATAGTGGATTGCAGAGTACATATTCAGATTCAAACATATTAATTGAGTAGAAAATAGATACCTCCATTCACACGAATCATTTACAATGACAGGACTTCGTAAATATTATCAGCAACGAACCGGCATACTTCGAACGTAATTGTTAAAAAGTGTATGTTTTTAATAGTTAGAACATTTAATTAGTGCTATTTCGATAAGTAAGGATATAAACATTTTTATCTTGATACATGAATTCTGTATGACAAAAAGAGTTAAGCATCTGGAAGTAAAAGTAATTCTGTAGGAATCTATGAAAATCGCGCCCAGTGAGATTCGCGCCCAACCACTAATCACGGTAAGCCATGTTGCCACTACGAAGGTTATTCTTACATAGTGAAGAGAACTAAAGAAGATGGAACAGTAACGCGGCGCTGTTCAAGACAGAGAGCAAACCACTGCCGAGGAATGCTGAAAACGAAGAACTCGACAGTGTATTTTTCATTCGAGCATCTGGTGGACCTCCGGATGTCGCTCGGTTGGAAGTAAGGAAGACTTTGAACCACGCAAAGAAGAGGGCAATAGACGAAGAGACGACTATTTCAAAAATATATTCAGAGGAGCTGGGTTGCCTGCATAATCGAGGCTGTGGTTTTGTCACTGAAATGCCAGAGCAGCAAACAACGAAGAGAGCTTTGTACAACCAGCGGGAAAAATCACAGGAAAATGAGAGAGATCCACCGACAAGAGAAGAAATTGGCCTAAAGGCGGATTTACTAGCTTTGAACGATGGCAGCAGTTTTCTGTTAAACGACGACAAACTATAATAGTTTTTAGCGGAAGGGCAGGAAGAGAGGCTCTAAGGAGTAAACAAGACACTTTTTATGGAGGGTACGTTCAAGTGCTGCAGCAAACAGTTTTCGCAAATATACACCACTCATGCCGACAAATAATGAGACAAACATCTATCCAGTTGCCTTTGCACTACTGCCAAACAAAAGAAAAGAGACGTACGTCCGTCTTTTCCGAAATTTGATGGAAAAAATTCCAGAATGGAAACCTGCAAACGTGACCGTAGACTTCGAATCAGTTGCGATTTCAGCAATTAAAGTTGTATTTCCGACAGCTGAAGTGCATGGATGTTATTTCATATGAAAAAGTGTCTCTGGAGAAAAGTTCAAGAGCTAGGACTTACTCGTGAATACAAAGCAAACGAAGAAGTGAGACAACATGTTCGCATGTGTGCTGCGCTAGCGTTTCTACGGCCTGAAGATGTATGTGATGGTTGGCTGGAGATACATTCACATGCACCGGATATCCCCAAACTTTCTGAATTTTTTGACTACTTCGTAGATAGATGGTTGGAAAATGAAGAAACCCCTGTCAACCTTTGGAGTTGCTACAAACGGCGCCACCGAACAACCAACGCTGTAGAAGGTTGGCACCACAAAATTAATCACATGCTTGCTAAACCAAATCCAAAAATTAATGACATTATTAGGTGTTTGAAAACAGAAGCAGAAATTTCAGCGTGCACCTTAATGAGGGCAGAACTGAGTGTGGAAGGTAAACGGAAAAAAACAGTCTACATGAAACGTGATAAAAGGTTGGGAAAAATAGTCAAAAAATACGAAGAGAATGGTGAGATCAAGGATTGCTTGAAAGCCATATACTACCTACAGAAACTTGACTGAATTTATCAGAAAATGTATATAGATACAATAGTGTTCAAATATAAACAGCAAGTTATCTAAAAATTAATAAAAAATATTGATGATGCTAATGAGCTGATTTCAAACACGCCTAAATGACTTTTGCTCTTTAGCCAGTCCAAAGCCTGGATTAAGTGTGATGGAAATCAGATCATTTTTAAAATACAGTATATGTGATGTTTAAAGCTTTCCCGGCTACAGTATATGTATTTTAAAATACACCAAAACAATAGCGAACCCTTTTCAGAGTCAACCCTTTACAATTGTACTTCTCATTCAAGAGTCACCACCCCAATTCCTCGCAAGTTTTTATAAATCAAGAGTTAAAATTTAGTGGCATTACTAATCGCCTAGTATAGAGTCACTTGATATTTCTGAGTATTCTAGAAGTGTAGTTCAAAATGGTTCAAATGGCTCTGAGCACTATGGGACTTAACTTCTAAAGTCACCAGTCCCTTAGAACTTAGAACTACTTAAACCTAACTAACCTAAGGACATCACACACAGCCATGCCCGAGGCAGGATTCGAACCTGCGACCGTGGCAGTCGCGCGGTTCCAGACGGTAGCGCCTAGAACCGCTCGGCCACCCCGGCCGGTGAAGTGTAGTTGTTATAATGAAAATGATATTGATAATGACTGCTGAATGGTACTGCAAGTGAAGCAAAAGAATGTAATCTCTTGTATTTACTGCAGTTTGAAGTGGTGTGTGGTAGAAACTTTATTCTCTCTCTCTGTGTCTGACGGCTGAAAACTCCAGCTCGGAAACCTTCAGGTAGCGTCCCTCAACTCTTTTGTCTGCCGGGCAAGGGGATTAGCGGACCCGTCCTCGACCCTTTCTGGGCGCGAATCTCACTGGGCGCGTTTTTCACTGGGCGCGTTTTTCAGTACACCATTCTGTAGATATTGATACTATTAGTGATGTGTGAGTGATTACAGCTGTGATAATAGTGACGACTGTAAGTCCCGACGGACTTACCATGTGTGTCAGCGTGTATAACACTTCAAATGGTTAATGAGTATTATGAAAGGCCACAAAAAAATGTGGCGTCCTCAAGCGAGACAACATCACCAGCACTCGAGAGAATTTGAATGGCCTGAATGTGGCAGTCTGATCGGATTTTATCGTGTACAGGAATGTCTGGCGTTTGTTTGTATCTGAAGAAAACGGAGTGTCGTCAAGATTCTGGTCGACAATGTCTGACACGACAAAGAGGACTGCTCTGTAGAGGTTCAAATGGCTCTGAGCACTATGGGACTTAACATCTGAGGTCATCAGTGCCCTAGACTTATAACTACTTAAACCTAACTAACCTAAGGACATTACACACATCCATGTCCGAGGCAGGATTCGAACCTGCGACTGTAGCAGCAGCGCGGTTCCAGACTGAAGCGCATAGAACCGCTCGGCGCCGCGTAGAGCACCAAACACTTGCTAACCCCTTCACATCCACATCTACACCCATAATCAGGAATTGGTTGGAGGTTAGCAGAAGTGAGGCAATTGAATCGCAGTTCCCCTAACAGGCGTCGCTAACTATGCAACACAGACGGTAGCATGGGAAGAGTGGTTTACCATGTGTTTCACAGTAGTTTGCAGAGTATAGATACTCATACATACATACATTAATCCTTGTTCCGTAGATCATGAATACGACATTAAGTAATGATGTGGAACGTTTCACTTTAACATAAGTTTTCTTTACACAAAATAATTTTTTTTACAGTTACTACTTCATATCTAAGAATTCATCTATTGTGTAGAAGGAGTTGTCATTCAGAAATTCGTTTCATTTGCTTTTAATTGTTGGTTGGCTATCTACCAGACTTTTAATACTATTTGGCAAATGACCGAAGATTTTTGTGGCAGCATAATTCACCCCTTTCTCTGCCAAAGTGAGATTTAATCCAGAATAGTATTGTAGCTATGCACTTCGCTGTTAGTTTTGAATTGGGATGGGTTATTAATGGCAAATTTCATAAGTGAATGCATGTATTCTGAAGGTACTGTAAATATTCCGAATTCCTTAAATAAATGTCTGCAAGGTGATCTTGGGTGGGCTCCAGCTATTATTCTGATTACACACTTTTGTGCAATGAATAATTTCTCTCTTAATGACGAATTGCCCTAAGATATGATGCCATATGGAAGCAGTGAATGAAAATAGGCATAGTAGACATAGTAGGCTAATCACCAAAATTTGCGATAACCCTAATAGCATAAGAAGCTGAACCTAATCATTTCGGTAGATCATCAATGTGTTTCTTCCAATTTAATTTCTCATCAATGCACACACCCAGAAATGTGGAGTATTCTGCCTTAGCAGCAGACTTCTGTTCACAGTCTGTATTTATCAATGGTGTTATGCCATTTACTGTACAGAATTGAATAAACTGTGTTTCCTCAAAAGTTAGTGAGAGTCAATTTGCAGAGAAACAGTTAATAATTTTCTGAAAGACATTATTTGCAATTTCCTCAGCTTGTTGAGTGTGATTACTATACTCGTATAATCTGCAAAAAGAACTAGCTTTGCATCTCAGCTTCAGGTTGTGATTGCTTCGGTTACACAGCTTAAGGCTGCAGTGGATGGGCACCACTGTTGTGGGACGGCCGTGGGGATCCAACGGACGTCCAGCACGTCAGAGTCCTCCGATCGGTCCTCACCGCTGGCCAACCCAGTTTCTGCTCGCACTGAGGCTGACCCCTCACCTGTGGTCGAGTGGGAGGTCGCCCCAGGGCGAAGCAGGCGGCGAAAGACAAGCCCAGCGGCCGCACGTAAGTCCTCCTCGGTTTGTCTGACAAACAAGGTCCAGATGCTGTCTGTGGCTGACACTGTCGCTGAGCCGGATGCTGTCGCCTGTCCTGTTTCAGAGGAAACCACTCTGCCTGCAAGATCCGGGCAATCTCAGATGGTGGGACTATTGGTAGTTGGGAGCTCCAACGTTAGACACGTTATGGGGCCCCTTAGGGACTTGGCTGACAAGGAGGATAAGAAAACCAATGTGTACTCCGTGTGCATACCTGGTGGAGTCATTCCAGATGCAGAAAGGGTCCTCCTGTATGCCATGAAGAGCACAGGGTGCAGCCAACTGCAGGTGGTTGCTCACGTCGGTTCCAAGGATGTGTGTTGCTTTGGATCGGAAGAGATTCTCTCTAGTTTCGAGCGGCTAACAGAAGTGGTAAAGGCTGTCATTCTTGCTTGCAAGATGAAAGCAGAGCTGTCAATTTACAGCACAGTGGACAGGACCGATTGCGGACCTCTGGTACAGAGCCGAGTGGAGGGTCTGAATCAGAGGCTCAGACGGTTCTGCGACCGTGTAGGCTGCAGATTCCTCGACTTGTGCCAAAGGATGGTTGGGTTTCGGTTCCGCTGAATAGGTCAGGTGTCCACTATAGGCTACACGGATAGCAGGGGCTGTGTGGCGTGGCTGGGCTGTTGTTTAGAGGGTCTCGGGGAAACAAGATGGGCTTCAGACACAAAGGGTGCAGGCTTAACACAGGAAGAACATAGATACAGGAACCATTGGTATAACAGTTGTAACTTGAAGTAGCTGTGATGGGAAAGTACCAGAGCTCCAAGCGCTAATAGAAAGCACTGATTCTCAAATCGTTATAGGCACTGAAAGGTATCATGAAAAATGTTAAATTTTAAATTAGCATCATGTTCCCTGTACACCTCAACCCAGTCTAGCTGTTGCCAGCTTTCCCTAAAATTTTGAACTGTTAAATCGTTAATTGAATGCACGATTTTGGAGGACTGTTTTGCTTCACTGTATGGAGCTATAACATATACAGTAACTAGCTGTGCATCATGATCATAGCACACCTAAACTCCATTCTCTCTGCCCCTTTTTTACAAATACATACATAATCTCCCTCCCTCCCTACCTCCCTCCTCTCTCTCTCTCTCTCTCTCTCTCTCTCTCTCTCTCTCTCTCTCTCTCTCTCTCTCTCTTACTCCCTCTCTCCCTTCCCCCCTCCCATCCATTCCCCCTCCTCGCCCCTTCCACTACCCTAATAATTTCACTACCACGAATATTGTCCTAAACACTTTGTTGGAGATTTTGTAAATAGCATATAAAAATTTGCAGTGTAAAAACATAACACTAATTTTTATAAAGAAAGTAATGTAATAAATATATATTTTATTACGAATGCCACACAAAACGAAAAACGAGCAAAGAAAATCTCTGCGTCCACAAAACTCTTTGGAGATAAGACAGTCACACTCTTTGGTGTGTTTATATTTTGAAAAGTATGTTGGAGTCACCATCGGTGGAAAAGTGCCTTTTTCACTTGATATTTAACAATACAGGAAAGCATACATTATGTGTTCCAAAGCAGTGCTTGCAACAAGAATAAAAACAATGCACAACCCCCACAATACTCCAAACTAAATTGTATCTTCTGATGATGAATCGCCAGGCGATTTGAAACCGGTCATGAATAAATAAAAATTGAAGAAAAAACGGAGATTGGTTGCAGTAATTCTTGAAACCTTTAACAAGACAGTCGCAGTGTTCCAAATCCAGAATGGATAAAAGTTTTATTTAGATTTTAACATATATGGCAACACCTCCTCTCTCCGTAGTGTCTCTACTTATATGTGCTGAAAGCTGCAGCATTAATCTTATTGTTCTTTGTAAAACATTTGTGGCCTTGTGGTCCAATAATAATAAGTTACTGAGGACCTTGTATCTTTATTCGTTTTTTAAAATGAATTATGATTTTTGAATGTGATAGTTTTGAGTAACCATGAGGCCTTGCGATAAAGCCCTGTGTAAGAATAACAAAAGAGACAGTTTCATGCCAACAACTCACACATTGGTTCAGTGACAGATATTTTTCATGTCGTGCGCATTTTGCGACCCAGCAAGGTTTGCTGTTACTTCAGTATTTTCAAATAACGAAAGGTAAGTTTGCCTCCACAAGGCAGGAGCTACTCCGTCATCTTCATAACATGTTTTGTGATAACCTTACACTGTCAGCTTACAATAACATACTGTTGTGAAGTTATGACTGACTTAACGATTTGATATTTATATCTTGCTAATTAGGGGAAACTTAAAGATTTCTCAAGCAATCGAAGGTTACGTTCATTAGTGAAAAGGTTAATCAGTGGTGAACAGCAAATCATTTCAGATGCTAAACAATATACGTTATACGAAGTACATATGCCTGTAATGAACTAGACCTGAGGCCAGTCAGATAAGGCAATAAAATTATTTTCTTCCGGGCTTGATTCAAGTTATGAAGAGGGCATCTTTAGCCAAGGCAATTTTAAATGAAATTTAAAGTCCACCACAACTATTACCAATTTTCGATTATTGGCAGACTGTATAAAATGGACTACGTCCGCCCTTCGCCTCTATGGTGGCTTGAACTCACCGAGGACACTTTCAAATGAGTTGTCTGAATCTCTGCGGAGGAATGGGAGCCCATTCTTCCTCAGGAGTCTAAACCAGAGAGGGTAATGATGTTGGGCACTACGATTTGGAGCAACGTAGACATTCTAACTCATCCCAAAGCTGTTCCAGTGGCTTCTGGCAGGGACCCTGGGTAGGCCAGTCAATTTCACCACTGTTGTCGTCCACAACCATCGCCTCAGAGATGCTGATTTATGACAGGATGCACTGTCATGCTGATACAATCAGTCATCGACTCCAAGCTGTTTCTCTGCTGTGCACAGTAAACATTGCTGCAAAGTGTGTCCATACACTCCTGCATCCTGTACTTCACTGCTGGCGTTATACATGATGGCAAGTAGCGTTGTCGAAGAGTTCGACAAATCTAAATCCTTCCACCGGATTGACACAGAGTATAACGTGATCCTTGACTCCAGGTCTTTCGTTGTCGGTCATTCACTGTCCAGCTCCGTCGCTCTTTCCACCATTTTTAGCGTTGCTTGGTATTTACTACAGAAATATGGGGCTTATGAGGAGCTGATCAACCATTGTTTCCCATCCTTTCTAGCTCTCTACGTACAGTCACTGTGCTATCTGGATCATTGGTAGGTTTTTAGAACTCGAGTTATCTCTTCCACTGATTTCATGAGATTTTTTTACAGTCTCTCTAATCAGTGTACGCTGGTCGCTCCCTGTCAGTGCATGAGGCCTGTATGGTTTTCGTTTAGTTGTGATTGTTTCTTCACGTTTCCACTTCACAACGACATCACCAGCAGTCGATTCGGCAACTTTAGAAGGACTGAAATGTTCGAGACGGCTTTTTTAGTCAGGCGACGTCCAGTAACTACTCCATATTCGAAGAAACGGAGGTCGCCCGACCGACCCATTCTGCTCAAGCTGCTCATCTACTAACAACACAGTTTTCTAAAACCTTTTCATTCCCTTTCCTTATGGGGATAGGGCAGGCTGCTTGAGAGCATCCTATTGCTCTATTCGGTCCTTTGCGGTATACCTTTAGTTCTTTATTTTTAATAATTTTACACTTTAATATTCATTTATAATACTGTTTCAACATATACCTTTCAATGTTAATTTTCCTCAGCTGTGTGCAGAAGCTTCTTACTACAATTATTTTACACACTTTATTTACGGATCTGGTGTGTTTGCTTGTTGTACTCACTATGGGGTTATTGATCTTACGTCCTGCTTACAAACATTTGCCTCTGCTATGTACAGAGTCTTGATACTTCAACTCGTCTTTCTTATTGCAGTTTGTGAGTTTTATTTTCTACATATGTACATTTCCCTCTGATGCATGCAGAGGGTGGATACCACATTTGCATGATTTTGTTTCATTTATATCTTTTCTCTCCTAGGCTATTTAACTGTATGATATATGTAAATTTGAATTTGGTTTTCTACTGACCTTCATCCAGATACTGAGGTGTGTTCATGTTCTGGGTGAGAGGTGTCATGTTGGAGCGAGGTCAGGATATATTTTGGTGGTATTTTGAGCCAGTGATGGGTTAGAGCATACAGTATGTATTTCTAGTGATCTGTGTCTTGGATGTTTGGTAGGCTCTCTCTTCAGTATCTGGTTCTTACTTTTAGTAATAGGGTTTGTCGAATGCTAGTTTGGCTGTATTGAATGCTTCGTCACTTGTTGGCCCGCTGTGAATCTCATGAAACTTCTAAGCAACCTTCATTCGGAGGTGTACAGTGTTTCTGCTGTGGCTTTTGTCACACGCCCCAGGGATTGGACCCTATATTCTAATATTGGCCTTATGTATGTCCTGTAAGTATGCAATGCCGTTCTGACGTTGCATCCATGAAACTTGCCTTGCACTTGTCTGACTGGTCCCTGTCTTTTCTAATCTCGTTTTGTGTGTACAGCTTGTGGATTTTTCCAGTTAAGATGTCGCAATGGAGGCTTTGATATCTTGCGTTGTCGCTGAACTGCAGTTGTGTTTCCCAAGGGGTAGGTCGTGTATCTCCTTTATAATTTTTTTTTTTTTTTTTGGACTTTTGCGCTGGAACAGGATCTTTGTGTTTTATTCCTGTTTACTCCCCGCCTCCTATTACACTGGTGGGTCTGTCTCTCGTGACGTCTAGTGGTCAACTTAGCATTACATAGGGGTGTCCAATATTTCCGATCAGATAGAATATATGCTAATCTTCTTTTTTTAAAAGTGATTGTATTGCTGGGTGTCCAGACATAATGAGGACTTCGTCTCTGCTCAGTATTCTAGCGACTGACTTAAAAATCTTGCACCACGACAACGCCTGTTCCCAGACGAGTCGGAAAACCACCAAGGCTGAAATATGATTCCATGTACTGCCAGACCCACCATGTTCTGCAAACTTGGTGCCTTCCGGGCGGACTTCATCTCTAAGACTTCAAAGAACAGCGAGCAGCTGTCCTGCGGTGGGAGCGACCAACACCGAAAAGTGGTTCGAGCAGGGCCTACAGAAGTTAAGGAGGCCAAGTCTTGAGAATACGGTTGGTGTGGCAGTCCCTGCAAACTCGTCGCTGTGGTGACAGCCGTGGTTTCCCAACTCAAAGGCGGACGAGCTAGTCGTACTGCTAGAGCACTTTTCTTGATGGCGCACACTCTTCACACACTGACCCGAATCACCTGTGAATATGTGCAGTGTTTAGACTGTCCTTCCACAGAAACCAGGTCGTCCGTCGCTGTCCCTGATGATCAGTCTCAATGTTGTCCGCTCACGCAATGACAACACTTGGGAATTGGGCTGCACCGTACTGGGATTACACATTTAGTGGTTTTACTGCCACTTACGGTTAGACCAAAGCACTACATACTTGCAACTGTAATGATGAGTCAAACAGCGCACCATGACTGAGGAAAAAAATAGTGTAAATCAATATGGAACGACTCTGCCGGGAAAGATTAGTAAACCCTTCTAGATGTTCCCAATTCACTCAAATTTTATTATTCCAACAGTGCTTGTGGAATACAGATCAATAGCAGAAATGGATCTAAGGTACCAGGTATTGGCCCATGCTGAAACAGCCATATGAGTACGTGGTGTACCCTCCACGGGCAGCAATGCAGGCGCTGACTCTGGCATCCAGTCGATCGTACGGATGGCGAATACTGCCCTGGGATACGTTATCCCACGCCTGCCCGATGTTCGTGTGGTTCTGTAAGAGTTGTTGGCTGACGAGTCACACAGGTCAGTTCTCGTCCCATTACATCCGACAATAGCTCGATTGCAGACAAGTGCGGAAATAGTGCTGACCAGGGAATTGCTGCAAACCTTTCAGAGCACGCTGAATTTCACAGGCAGTGTGTGAGCGAGCATTGTCCTGTTGGAACAACACATCAGCTTCTTGTTGCAAGAGCGGTAAGAGAACGGGTCAAACATCATTCACCTACCGAGAGCTGATTAGCGCCACTCTAGAAACACCAAAGGTAAACGAGAGTTGTAGCTTACTGCACACGAGACCGTAAGGTCTGAGATGGAGCCAGTGTGTCCTGAACGAATGCACTCTACGAGACAGCGCTCAGAAGGTCTACGTCACACGCTCAAAGGACTACCACCTGTGAGCAGGTAGGATCTGCTTTCAACGCTGAAGACCATGGCGTGACGTTCCAAGTGATCCTCTGACGGCACCAGTCGAGCTGTGCATGTTGAGGTTCAAATGGTTCAAATGGCTCTGAGCACTATGGGACTTAATTGCTGAGGTCATCAGTCCCTTAGAACTTAGAAATACTTAAGCCTAACTAACCTAAGGACATCACAGACATCCATGCCCGAGGCAGGATTCGAACCTGCGACCGTAGTGGTCGCGCGGATCCAGACTGCAGCGCCTAGAAACGCTCGGCCACCCCGGCCTGCGCTGCCCTTACAGTACGACGTTCCTGGCGGACGCCTTTGCTGGTGGACATCCAGAACCTCGTCAACGGGTCATAGAATGTCCACGTATCCACTGATACAGCACGCCCAACTTGTGTGTCTGTTCTCCGAAAGGACCATTCAGCCCCTCAGGTGGGCCAAAATGTGACCCCTATCAAACTCGCCCGATGACTGTAGAAAGCACGAGTGCATCTCCGTGTGGCCGAGCGGTTCTAGGAGTGTGATGTCCTTAGTTTAGTTAGGTTTAAGCAGTTCTAAGTTCTAGGGGACTGATGACCTCAGATGCTAAGTCCCATAGTGCTCAGAGCCATTTGAACCATTTTTTAATCTCCGTGGCATGGTTTCGTGCTTGCTTCACACGTTTGCCCCACACTGAGCCTTCTGGCTGTGAGCATTCCCTATTAAGTTGTAGACGCAGATGGTGCTCTGGTAGCTAAACCACTATTGGTGAATGATGTTGAAACTATTATCAGTACATCAACTGTCCTGCAGGTCGCATATGCCATCATCGGATAAAAATCGACATCGTCTTTCAGGTGTATTAAATTTTTTTCTGGCATTATAGATGGTGTTAGTCGTTTTTACTTTGTGCGGGTGCGCTGAAATGCTAATCATTAGCATATACAAACATGAAGCACAGTTCATGCCCACTGACGTTTCTTTCGTGCCGTCTTCACAGTGTTGCAATTTTAACGACCTGCACTGCAGTCCGTATCTTGAGCTCAGACTGAGAATTCTTTGGATGTCTTCACAGACATTACACTTATCGATCAGGCACTTCGTTAGCCGTGCTTACACGTAGTGCTGTTCCCTGGTCGTTTGCAGGCAGCTGAGTGGGCAGCGTGGCCACGTCGTGCCGGCCTGTTCAGTTTGTCTGCGAGCGGTCGCCGACCGCGGCCGTCATGAATCTGCTTTAATTGGAAATGGCTCGGGGTTCCTCGGATGGGCCTATCTGGTGGCTTTCATCTCTGATATGAGTCCAGCGAAGGCACCACGGTAGTCTGTTTGGCGGGCGCGCACCTGGCGCCCTACATCACGGCGCTACGTGCGCCTCGCCGCGACGGCCAATTGAATTTTCAATTTATTTAACGCGCTTTTCGGCCGTGTAGCCGACCGCGACCGCGAGACCAGCACGGCTCTCATTTTGCCCCGCCTCGGGATCGGAGGCAACGAGCTGCGTTACGGCCTTCCCGGGCGCTCTCTGCTGTAGCTCGTACGTCGCCGGGGCGTGGTGCTGAAAGCTGCAACACGCGCACACACTTCGCTTGCCGCTGCAGCACTTACCAGGAAGTAGTGGAGAGGCCGCTGATCAAACTTTGTGGGAAACAAATTCGCTAGTACTGAGAGCACGGAGACTGGCGGAATGGCTTCGCTGCAACTTGTGACGTGATTACAAGTACTCCGCTAATGATCCGTGACTCGAGAAATAATACACTTCATCTAGACCGAGGACATGAGTATTACATTTTAGAAAGTGCCAAATAAGCTCACTAACATCTGACGGTACGTAAGGGCGTCGGCTCTTCTTCTCAGAACACCCAGCCGCGTGTGTCGACCACCTGCAGATAACAGTTACCCTCGAACTGCGTAAGACGTACGCAGTACCACGCCAAGCCTACTGTCTGTATCGCAGCCAGCCTGGGTGACACCTGGCAGACCCATGTAGTCACCCCAAGTTATAAACTGGCCATTGCATAATCTAGATCCCAACATACACGGATGGGAAAAAATCGAAACGCAAAAAAAAAAAAAAAAAAAAAAAAAATACAGAGCCATGAAACTAGGAAAATACATTTGTCTAGGTAACATATGCAACTGATTAACATTGCAAGATATCGGATTAATGCAAGATTGAGATAAGCCTTTGACAATGTGAGATACTGGTACATTAATAAGCGGTTTAGGGGTAGTGTCTTTGATGAATAATCAAAACGTTCTTGGGTCCGGGTTGTAGCCCCGTAACCGCTTACATTTTGTATAAGTATCACCAGCAATGGCGGCCGAAGACTTCCAGCATAAGAAGCCACTCTCGTTCAGCCAACGGCTTTGCCAAAGAGGGCGGAGTAGGGGATGTTCAGCGCTCTCTCTTGCCCTTGAGATGGGAAACTGACCCTAAAAGGGGGAGGAATCAGAACTATTAACGGCATGAACATGATGATGGCAATGGAAGCCACTGCATTAAAGACACATAATGTGTATTCACAGGAATATGACCTGTGACTGAAAAAGTATCATTATGATGTCTCCACTGGCAAAAGATTACACAATAGTTCCCCATTCCAGTCTCCAGGAGGGGATTGCCAACAGGGAGGTGACAATGAGCAAATGATTGAATAACGAACCAAAGGTTAACGTTCTAAGAGTCGTGGCATGGAATTTCAGGAATATGAACGCGGCAGGGAACCTAGAAATTCTGAAAAGGAAATGCAAAGGCTCAGACAAGATATAGCTGGGGTCAGGGACGTGAAACGGAAAGAACCCAAGGATTTCTGGTCAGATGAGTACAGGATAATATGAACAAAAAATGGTTCAAATGGCTCTGAGCACTATGGGACTTAACATCTGAGGTCATCAGTTCCCTACAACTTTTAACTACTTAAACCTAAAGACGTCACACACATCCATTCCCGAGACAGGATTCGAACATGCGACCGTAGCGGTCGCGTGGTTCCAGACTGAAGCGCCTAGACCTCTCTGCCACTGCGGCTGGCGATAATATGAACAGCAGGAGAAAATGGTATAACGGGAATAGGACTCGGTATGAATTGGAAGATAGGGCAGAGAGTGAGTTACTGTAACGGTTCAGTGATAGGTTTGTTCTAAATAAAATGCCGTGTGGCTAGGCCCTCCCGTCGGGTAGATCGTTCGCCTGCTGCTAGTCTTTCGAGTTGACGCTACTTGGCGACTTACGTGTCGATGGGGATGAAATGATGATGATAAAGACAACTCAACACCCAGTCCCTTATCGGAGAAAATCTCCGACCCAGCCGGGAATCGAACCCGGGCCGTTAAGTATGACAGCCCGTCGCACTGATCACTCAGCTACCAGGGGCGGATATAGGGTTGTTCTCATCAGAATCGACAGCAAACCAACACCGACAACTATGTTTCTGGTATACATCCTGATGTTCTAACCTGAAGACTGAGGTAGAGATAGTATATAAGGACATTGAACGGGTAATTCAGTACGTAAAGGGAGATGAAAACCTAATAGCCACAGAGACTGGAATGTGGTTATAGATGAAAGAGTAGAAGAAAGGGTTGCGGAAGAATATGGGCTTGGCACGTGGAATGAGGTAGGAGAAAGGTTAATTGACCTCTGCAATAAACCGGCCGGTTTGGCCGAGCGGTACTATTCGCTTCAGTCTGGAACGGCGCGAACGCTACGGTTGCATGTTCGAATCCTGCCTCGGACATGGATATGTGTGATGTCCTTAGGTTAGTTAGGTTTAAGTAGTTCTAAGTTCTAGGGGACTAATGACCTCAGATGTTAAGTCCAATAGCGCTCAGAGCCATTTTAACCATCTGAAATAAATTTTGGCCAGTAACAGCGAATACTCTGTTCAAGAATCACAAGAGTAGGATGTATAATTGGAGAAGGCCGGGAGATATGTGAAGATTTAAGTTACATTACATCATGGTCAGACAGAGATACCGAAATCAGATACTGGATTGTGAGGTGTACCCAGCATTAGTCAGACTCAAGTCACAATTTACTACTGATGAGGAATAGGCTGAAGTGTAAGAGATTAGTCAGGACGAATCAATACGCAAAGGAGTGGGATACGGTACTAAGGAAGGGAGACACAGGCCTGAAGTTCTCTAAGGAACAGGTCAGTAGGCAGTTCAGTCGAATAGGATTGGACATCTCAAAAAGGGCCATCACCGAAGTTGGAAAGAAAAACATCGCTGTAACTGCTCGTTTGCACATTTTTGACATGGTTTCTGCATTTTCGGAAATACAATTTTTTATTGTGTTGACGTGATTTGAAAATGGGTCCCGGCCCAAAAATAGCCATAGAGTGTATTAACACAGTGAAATTTGCAACTTCGGCTGGTTTCTCGTTGTACTGATTAACATAACTTGCTGACCTACAATTATTCCAGCATGCTGGAAGTTCGGCAATACTTTACTTGATCGGTGAAAGAAGAACGTACAAAAATATTCAGGGGAATTCAGGGATACAGAAATATAAGTCGCTAAAAAATGAAATAATAAGAAGTGCCGGAAAGCTAAGACAAAAAGACTACACGAAAAATGTGAAGAAACCTACTAAGAATTGATTGTCGGGAGGGCTGTCTCAGCACATAGAGGAGTCAAAACGCCTTCGGTTAAATTAAAATTGAGGGTGGTAACATTAAGAATGCAAGGGGAATTACACTGTTAATACAGAGGAGAGAGCGGATAGGTAAAAAGAGTACATTGAAGACCTTTACGAGGGAGGAGATTCGTCAGATTTGATAGAAGAAGAAAAAAAGAGTCGATATAAAAGAGCTAAGATATCCAATACTACTATCATAATTTAAAATACTTAAGATGAAATAAGGCAGAAGGGATAGATAACATTACATCATAATTTCTAAAATCATTGACGGAAGTGGCAACAAAACGACCATTCGCATTGGTGTGTAGAACGTATAAGATCATCTGACTTCCGGAAAAATATCTTCCACATAATTCCGAAGACTGCAAGAGCTGTCAAGTGCGGGAATTATCGCACAATCACCTCAACAGTACAAGTTGCTCACAAAATAATATACAGAAGAATGAAAAAGAAATAGAGAATGTTTGGCTTTAGGAAAGGTAAAGGCACCAAAGAGGCAGTTCTGATGTTCCGGTTGATAATGGAAGCAAGACTAAAGAAAAATCAAGACACGTTCATAGGATTTGTCGACCTAGACAAAGCTGTTGACAGAGTCAGATGGTGCAAAGTATTCGAAACTTTTAAGAAAAATAGACGGGCAATATACAACATGTACAATAGCCAAGAGGGAATAGTAAGAGAGGCAGGCCAAGAACGAAGTGCTCAGATTAAAGAAGACGGAAGATACCGATGTAGTCATTTGTCTCTACTGTTCAAGCTGTGCACCAAAGAAGCAATGATAGAAATAATAAAGGATCCAAGAGAGGAATTAAAATCCTAGTTGAAAGGATAGCAATGATAAGATTGGTTTATGACATTGCTACCCTCTATGAAAGTGAAGAAGAATTACAGGATCTGCTGAATGAAATGAACAGTTGAATGAGTACAGAATATGGACTGAGAGTAAACAGAAGGAAGAAGAAAGTAATGAGAAGTAGCGAAAATGAGAAAAGCGACAGACTTAACGTAAGGATTGATGTTCACGAACTAGATGAGGTTAAGGAATTCTGTTATCTAGATAGCAAAACAAACCATGATGGACGAAGCAGGTAGGACATCAAAAGCAGATTAGCCCTGGTAAAAACGGCATTCCTGGCCGTGAGAAGTCTACTAGTGTTTAACACAGGCCTTGAGGAAGAAATTTCTGAGAATGTACGTTTGGAGCACAGTGTTATATGGTAGTGAAACATGGGCTGGGGAAACCGGAACAGAAGATAATCGATGCATTTGAAATTTGGTGCTACAGACGAATGTTGACAATTAGGTGGACTGATAAGGTAAGGAATAAGGAGGTTCTCCGCAGACTCGGAGCGGTACGGAATATATGGAAAACACTGACCAGAAGAAGGGACAATATGATAGGACAGGCGTTAAGACATCAGGGAATAACTTCTGTGGTACTAGAGGGAGCTGTAGAGCGTAAAAACTGTTGAGGAAGACAGAGATTGAAACGCATCCAGCAAATAATTGAGGACGTAGGTAGCAAGTGCTACTCTGAGATGAAGACATAGGCACAGGAGAGGAATTCGGACCGCATCACACTAGCCAGAAGTCTGACTCTTCAGAGAAAAAAAAGAATTTTGGTTGCGGGTGATAGTGGAGTTGTCATCCGACGATGTCCCATGTGTTCTCGATTGAAGACAGGTCTTGTGATCGAGCAGGCCAAGGCAGGTCAACACTCTTTAGAGTGTTGGGTTGCGACGCGTTATGTTGTTAGCGCTATCCTGATAGAAAACACCTCCCTATGCTGTTCATGAATGGCAGCACAGTTGGTCGAATCACCAGTCAGGGTGCGTGGAATAACGACGAACGTGCTCCTGTTGTCATATAAATTGCACCCAATATCATAACTCCAGGTGTAGGTCCAATAATGTCTAGCACGCAGACAGGTTGGATGCAGAATGCATCAAATTCATTAGTTAACCACCCCATCACACGACTGGCTTACCTAACAACGTGACTCAGCACGCAGTTGACATGCGAGACTGTCGGCTGGCCTCCTTCTAACCAACACGCGGCCACCGAGACAGAACCATCTTTCATCAAAAAACACAAGAAGCCGCAACGCTGCCCTCTAATGAATTCTCGCTTGTCTCCCTTAAGTCGCAAATGGTGGTGGTTTGGGATCAGTGAAATGCACGCTAAAGAGCGTGTGGCTCGAACGATGTCCTTGAACTAATCGATTTGTAGCTGCGCCAGAGCCATACGACGAACACAATTGTCTTCTCTCACGGTAGTGCCACGTGGCCGTCTGGACAACCGTCTTCTTGCGACCGTACATTCTCGTGGCCCCACTGCACGGTGAACTTAGCTTCTGAAGTTGCGTGTGCACTGTGCGAACGGTCTACAGTCAGTACTTACTTTAGGCGAAGCTCACTGTAGCTCGTGTCAGCTGCCGTCATGACCAATAGCGGATAGTGAAAGTTGATTGGCTGTCCACGGGGTAGGGATCAATTTGATCTCTACACGGCTTCTCCATATGAGTAGTCGCTAGATCATTTGGAACCAAGTTTTGATGGTGGTACGCAGCAGTCATGTACAGTGGCTACGTTCCTGCCAGATCTTTCTCCATTAACGCAGAAGGAAGTTCCAGCTTCTCGTAGCTCCGTTACATGACCTCGTTCAAACTCAATGAGGTATTGATAATGACATCTTTGTCGCCTTATAGGCATTCATTTTACGCCAGTGTATATAGTAAAATGAAATTTCCTTGGCAGGTATTGGCTGAAAGGCTAACGCAGAATTTCCCTTCTCTCGGAGGGTCAAGTGTCGTGATGTTGGATAACAGGGGTGACAGTGGAGGGGCGTGTCGATGGTCACTCTCGTCTGTTATTAAAAAAACGATTAAGATGTTTATAATTGCATAATCGTGGGCCGATCAATCGTGCGGTTGCATAAAGTGAGTCGGAATTAATTAGCGTCGGAGGTAAAGTCACTTAAAGTGAAATCTACATACAGTTCCAGACTGGACTTGATACCGAATGTTATGCAACATGTTAAGAGGACAGTGACCTGCGATATGAATAAACACAGGGATCATTAAATGGCATTCCTTTTGAAAAGTCAGATTGTGTGTTCTTTATTGCAGTTCATCTGCTTTTAGGATTTCCTTCAAAAATCACTATTATAACATCACATTCGCCACTTCTATGTGAGTCCAAGGCCAGTACTCCCATTGCAGCGAAGGGGCATCGCTGAAAATCGAGGTTAACGACTTCCAGAAATACTGCGAGTGTGACATTTTTGCTCATCTCCTATGAGAACCACGCGTATACGGTCACTCTATTACAACCAGAGGTCGAGACACATCTTGCCAACGCAAGGAGCGTGTTGTAACTCGGTAGCAGCAAATCGTTGAGTTAGTAACGCTTTCTGCTCATAAATCTGTACATTAATAAATGTATGGAATATGCTGCGAGATAGCCGTGAATGGCATAACAAAATAGCTCCTAACACTGTAAAGATAGCTATTTCGAGCAGCGTATGTAATTTTAGAAAGTTTATGTTACATAAGCAGATCGGCTGACAGAGAAGGGTTATTCCATTTAATAATGTGCGCGTCTAGAGTTTTCCGACTTAGAACGAGGTATGGTAAATAGTGCAAGGCCCGTACGTCTTAGTGTACTGAAGATTACACGAGGTGTTCAAGGTGAACAGCGTCAAGGGTGGATCCTCGATACCAGAAAGACAATACTACAACACGAATAAATCGCCGAACAGAACGACTGTAAGTGTTTAAAAAGCGAAGACAGATCTCCACGAAGGATGGGCAGCACACGAAATATAATTAAATTTGGTAGCGCAATATCATGTTGGCCCCATTGCACGGTGAACTTAGCTTCTGAAGTTACGTGTGCACTGTGCGAACGGTCTACAGTGAGTACTCATTTTAGGCGAAGCTCACTGTAGCTCGTGTCAGCTGCCGTCATGACCAATAGCGGATAGTGAAAGTTAATTGGCTGACCACGGGGTAGGGATTAATTCGACCTTTTCAGTACTACACGGCTACTGCATATGAGTTGTCGCTAGATAATTTGGAACCAAGTTTTGATGGTTGTATTCAGAATGCATCAAATTCATTAGTTAACCACCCCCTCCCATGAATGGCTTACCTAACATGCTACTCAGCACGCAGTTGACACGCGAGACTGTCGGCTTGCCGTCCAGAGGCTGCTGAGTTTGTAACTCGTGGTCAGTGTAGCGTGGAGTTTCATTGGCCAAGTGTGAGAACCACGAATGCCATTTCTGTGCTAAACTCTTCGTCTCAGCTGCACCATTTTGTGCCGTACCAAAATATACTCGCTCGCACAACAGCAACTTTTTAGGTTTGCTCCGGGAAGGTTTAAGCGGAACTATAACACATAAAATATTAGTTCACTTTACTACAATACAGATAGAAAGATATACTCAATTCCATACAATCCATTTCCAAAGGAATAGTTCTGAATATTTACAACTGCCTCTGACGATTAACGTACCACTTGATACAGACAATTTTACAAGACTCTTCACTTGAAGTATAATTGACATAATGTTCATAATAATGTTTTGCCTGAGACGCTGAATACAAAATGGTTCAAATGGCTCTGAGCACTATGGGACTTAGCTTCTGAGATCATCAGTCCCCTAGAACTTAGAACTACTTAAACCTAACTAACCTAAGAGCATCACACACATCCATGCCCGAGGCAGGATTCGAACCTGTGACCGTAGCGTTGGCGCGGTTCCAGACTGAAGCGCCTAGAACCACGCGGCCACAGCAGCCGGCACGCTGAATACAGTGATGGCCTTTGCAAGACGTTACTGTCATCTCGATCGTTGACTGCGAACTGGGACGAGCGTTCCACTGCTCAGCCTTAAGTAAACGAACCGTGCGTGGAGCATTGGAGCTCTAGGAGGAGTAGTTACGTCAGCGTTTCTCATTTGTGGGTGCGCCATGTGGCGACTATACTCTTCTGTGGTTTCGTTGCGAGGTGCCAACCTTGCTTTAGTACCTCTAGTCTCTCTAGAAGCATGGAAGTCATTCCCTAATTTCTTAACACAAGTCATATGATACAGTTTCATTTTCTAATGAGCCTTCTCCGAATATTCCTCTCCTCGCCTATTCTCCAAAGAGTTTCCTCACTCCTTACCGTATCAATCGATCTAATTTTCAACGTTGTTCTGCAATATCGCATCTAAAATGCTTCTGTCCTTTTCCGGTTTTCTTACAGTCCATGCTTCACTGCCATACAATGCTGTGCTCCAAACGTACATTCTTAGAATGATCTTCCACAAATTAAGGCTTATGTTTGATACTAGTAGACTTTTCTTGGCCAGGAATGCCCTTTTTGCTGTGCTAGTCTGATTTTTATGTCCTCCTCGCTCCGTCCGTCATGGGTTATTTTGCTGCTTAGGTAGCAGAAATCGTGATCACCAATTCTGATGTTAAGTTTCTCTCTGTTTTCATTTCTGCTGCTTCTCAAGACTAACTGTGAAGAACATCACTCTCATTGTGTATAACCGAGCGCCAAGAAAGAACCTACAGCACTTTAAAGTTATATACAGGTACACCTCAGTTATTAAGTGTACCTATTGTAAACTAGCCGGCCAGGGTGGCCGAGCGGTTCAAGGCGCTACAGTCTGGAACCGCGAGACAAATACGGTCGCAGGTTCGAATCCTGCCTCGGGTATGGATGTGTGTGATGTCCTTAGGTTAGTTAGGTTTAAGTAGTTCTAAGTTCTAGGGGACTGATGATCTCGGAAGTTAAGTCCCATAGTGCTCAGAGCCATTTTATTGTAAACTAAGTTATTGATGGGTCCTATTTTTGTACGATTATTTTTTTTAGCTACCTCTTCCACCAACACATCACCAGTCGACAATTCTACGTGGTATATGAAATTATGATTAGATTTTCTACATCTACCTTTACGCCAGAGAGCATTAACTCCAGAGCTTAACGACGTGGATCTCTGCGCCGAAGTGTGCGACATAATTTGCGCCTCCGCGGTGTCAGGTGGCTGTGCCGCGTCGCGTACGATAGGTTACCAGATGCTCGTGTCCTCGCAAAGTGAAAGACAGCGAGTAGGCTGGAGGCGGCGAGTGCGCAGAGACGGGTCAGGTGCGGTATCTGAGGCGGCATCTGTCGGCCGCAGCGGCTGCAGAGACGTCGCGGGCCAGAACGCCGCCGCCGGCTGATTAGCCTGCGCTGCCCGCTGCCCGCTGCGGCCGCAGCCGGCGCCGTGACGCTGACGCCGACGCCGCGGCCGACATGTTTATTGAGCGCCCGCGCCAGCGGCGGAGTTCCGAGAAGAGGGGCGATCGCCAGTGGACGCTCGTTGCCGCACAAGTGGCCGGGGTCAGGGGTCAGCTCCCCGGCCGGCCTGCCCATGTGTGGGAGGCAGGGCAGCCACAATGGCGACAGCGAGGCGAGGCCTAACGCATACAGCGCCTAGAGCTCTCCAGTTCCGCCAGATAAAATTGCCCATTCAGATGCGACGAACACGGTCTCAGGAACGACTTGCCCTTCCTGGACTGTTTAACCGTCGTGATTCTGCTTGTGTGCCATTATCAAGAGATGGCTCAAACTGAACTGCGCCAATACGGAACGCCGGCCGGAGTGGCCGAGCGGTTCTAGGCGCTTCAGTCTGGAACCGCGCGACCGCTATGGTCGCAGGTTCGAATCCTGCCTCGGGCATGGATGCGTGTGATGTCCTTAGGGTAGTTAGGTTTAAGTAGTTCTAAGTTCTAGGGGACTGATGACCTCAGATGTTAAGTTCCATAGTGCTCAGAGCCATTTGAACCATTTTTTGCGCCAATATACATTCATTAGTAGCTGTTCCCAGCCACACGTTGCTGTGGCTCCACCTGCTTAGTTGGACAAAAAAGAAAAGAGAAAGAACACATCTGTAATACATATGGGGATTATATGTACTACCTAATCTCCTTCTCTGTCCTGTCTTTGCCCATCTCCTCCTACCCACTCTTTCTTCGCCACTCCTCCTTTCTCTGTCAACACTCTCTCCCTCCTCTCTATCCATCTTTTCGCACCCCATCTCCACCCACTCCTACCTCTCTCTCTCTTCACCTCTCCCTGTTCATCGCCTCATCACTACTTTTTCTGTCCATCTTCTCCTCGCTCCTCTTCCTCCATCTCCTCCCGGCCCCCTCTCTACCCCTTCCTCTGTCCATTTCCTCCGCCTCCTTTCTGTCTTCTGCTCTCCCTCTCCCCACTCTCATCGTCCATCTTCTCCCTTTCTCTTTCTATCTCCCTTTCCTCCAGCTCCTCTGTCCATCTGTTCCCTATGTCCGTCTGAATGTTTATTGGGTGCTGATGAGTGCTTCGTGACTATCCTCCTCGTATTTGCATGTTCACCTAGCTATTCATGAGTGGATACCAAGCATATTTCTCACAAAACTGTAAATGAGATAACTTGAACTACAAACTCGACATATTTGTTCAGCGTCCCACCAGAATGAAGCAATGGATTCACCTTCATGGAATAACGGGATTATAATCCCCTTCCTGGGTAATCTATATTTTGGCTTCGCGTTGCATACTTAATTCGGTTAAGACGACATATATATGAATCATTTGAAAATGCCCAGTTTGTCCTCCATCTCTGCCCCTTCAGTGTTTGTTCCCTATTTCTGTAGATCTCGTCGCCAGCCGCTGGTCCCCAGCGGCTCTAGGCGCTTCAGTCTGGAACTGCGCGACAAATACGGTCGCAGGTTCGAATCCTGCCTCGGGCATGGATGTGTGTGATGTCCTTAGGTTAGTTAGGTTTAAGTAGTTCTAAGTTCTAGGCGACTGATGACCTCAGAAGTTAAGTCGCATAGTGCTCAGAGCCACTTTTTTTTCAAAGTTTGTTTAATGTTTCGTGTTAAATCACAGATGGTTTTATTTAGTTAATCTTGCAAATCATGTATTTGCTTTTCTTAATTCCGCAAATTATTCAAAAGTATTTCTACTGTAAACTAGTTAATCTTAGTGAGGTGTCAGTGGCTGAAACACCAAGAGTTTCGTTCACCTACTGATATTGAAGCTCTTTTTCTGTCGTCCACATCAGGTTCCACTCAGAAATTATGTCTCTCTATGAGGAACAGAAGTTTTTAATGTCCATCCACGTGACGTATCGTTCACGTTGTAATTGTTGGTCATAAATGTACATCTACAGCTACATCATTCTCCTCTTACATTTGCAAATGGCGCGAGGAAAGAATGACTGCCGGTAGGCCTCTGTATTAGCTCTAATTTCTCGAGCTTCTTTGTCGTGGTCATTTCGCGAGATGTATGCCGAAGGAAATAATACGTTGTCCGACTCTTCCCGGAAAGGGCACTCTTAAAATTTCAATAGCAAACAGTGATACACAACGCCTCTCGTGTAAGAAAGAAACTGACAAAACGCGATGCCTGCATATGGGCTACTGTGGGCAGGCAAGTCTTAACGAGCCCGTCAACAGTGACAGTTTCCATTAACTTTGTCTTGCGCCATCATTTATTCAACTGTCCGGTCCCCACGCACATGTTTGTCAACTCAACACTACCACTTTTTCCTGCACACTTTTTCTGGGCCGGCCGCGGTGGCCGAGCGGTTCTAGGCGCTTCAGTCCGGAACCGCGCGGCTGCTACGATCGCAGGTTCGAATCCTTCCTTGGGCATGGACATGCGTGATGTCCTTAGTTAGTTAGGTTTACGTAGTTCTAAGATCTAGGGGACTGATGACCTCAGATGTTAAGTCCCATAGTGCTCAGAGCCATTTGAACCATTTGAACTTTTTCTGGCATTAACAACAAGATTCCGTTGTGAGATTTTTATGTGCTGTGCTTGGAGGTTTAAGTGGTTGTGCACAAATTGAAGGTACTATAGAAATGGTTCAAATGGTTCTGAGCACTATGGGACTTAACATCTATGGTCATCAGTCCCCTGGAACTTAGAACTACTTAAACCTAACTAACCTAAGGACATCACACAACACCCAGTCATCACGAGGCAGAGAAAATCCCTGACCCGGTCGGGAATCGAACCCGGGAACGCGGATGAGAACGCTACCGCGCGACCACGAGCTGCGGACGAAGGAAGTATAGAGAAATCGAAATACACCTATTTTCGAAGACGAACTTATGATATTGCAAGTATTCCTTAGCCAGTGAAGGGTCTGGCACGGCGGAAACAAGGACAATCAATGCACACGCCCCTTAAATTTGGCAAAGGCAATCTACTGTTCACTCTACAACGTTGCACATTGCAGAAGGTGTTCAAAATTGCGAACACCACATTCTGTGTAGGCTGAGCTGTGTGCGGCTCGCGTTGGTGCCGTTGGTAGGTTGGCATCGTGTAATAGGGATAGTGGCGTCTCGTTTTCTACTTCTGTTTACTGGCGCCACTACGTTTGCTAGCGTTGTCTGTCCGCGAGTGGCAGCAGCAGCGTTTATCGATATCTAGTACCCGTACTATCTTTGGAAGGTACTATCTTTGGAAGTGTTTTCCTGGTCGGGTGTGTCGAGAGTTCAGTTGGGACGGAGCAGCTGTGAGGTCCGAGAGCGCCAGTACTCGCCGAGGGACCTGGCGATATATGCACTGCCTGATGGAAGGACGTGGTCGCGAAAGTGCACGACCACGTCGAGGTCCGGATTCCGCGAGTCTTAGTTGAATGGCTCGTTATACTCGAGTAGTGCAACTTTCACTTGTGTCCGTGTCCGTCCGTCGAAGTGATCTCAAGCCATCAAGCTGTCAGTTGGCGGTTTTATACTCCGACGTTTCCCTTGCCTGACTTGATTGGCAACGACCGATGGTTGGTCATTCGGTCGGTCGTTTCAGTAGACGACGTGTATCTGGTCTTTCGACCGTTTCTGTGTTCTTAGCGTTCATGTCTACGTGCAATTCGTCTTGTTGCTGTACAGTGACTGTTTTACCATTGTTTGAGTTGTTTGTGGAATTGTCTTTTGCAGTTCCATGTGCATCTAGTCACATTTTGAATAGGCAGATTTGGGTTAACTTTATCTGTGTACTAAGATTTGGTGGAGCCAACTTGTGTAATTAAATGCTTGTCATTTGACGATGTTAACTGTAATTCTATCGTGGTAATGGTTATCGCATCTTAGGTGGATTTTGCGAGTGTGCTGGTCGGCGTTTAAGCTGTCCCTAGTCTGAGTTGCCATCTTGTTAAGTGATCATAACTCTCGGCTGCCTGTCTGACCGCTTACGCAGCTGTTGGGACCGTTTCTCAGGTCGATCCTTGGAGCACTGTCTGTGGATCACTCCCTTCTTTATTTGGTCTGATTGTGTCAATTATTTAAAAATAATGTTTTGTTTAAATTATTACTATTGCTTGTGGCCTTCGGCCGACAAATAATCTGAATTCTTCTTAATAAGGCGCTCAGCCGTCTCTGTAGCTTGTGTTACAGTCAATTTTTTTAATGATTGTTTTAAAAATTATTTTGGTCTGTTCAACGTGAAGTTGCCTTCCTCACTTGTAATTCAGGCCTTCAGCCGCTAATTTTTCTGAAGTATTGCTCCTGGCCTTCAGCAGACAAATAACTTGAATTCTTTCTTAATAAGGCCTTCAGCCGTCAGTGTAGGCAATTTTTTTAAAAAAATGATTGATTTTAAACAATTATTTCGTTAAATAAAGTGAACGTATTTACCTAGCAACCTACGGTAAGTGAGTAAGGCCCCGTCTACACCTTTTTCTGCTTTCCCTAAGTCCCATGTTACTCAGGCATAAAGTCTTCATAAAAAATACTGGCGCGCTCTGTCAGGTACAGCAGGCAACGCACGTATCTCATCACATGTTGCAAGTGTCCTGGTGAGATGCGTTTCTTCGTCGGGAACTGGTGTCACGTCCACAAAATAAATAAATAAGTCAATCAGTAGGCGTCATAGTAGGGGAACGAGGTGGCTGTGCAACTGGACATCCTCAACTGATTTCGAAGCGCACAAGTGAAAATCAGACCTACGTACACAGCAACTGATACACAAGACCTTAACGGGATGGCAGCAGGCGGAACACCCTTGAGTAGCAATCAGCTGTACATACACGGAAAAAGTAAATTATCATTGTTCAACTTACTGCTCGTGGGAACCAATTGGCACTGGAATACTTGCTGGACTATAAGTTTCTCTCCCGAAGTTGTATTTCGACTCCTCTATCAGCTCCTTCAGTTTATGAATAATTCTTTGAATCGCCCTGTACAGGAAACGAGCCGGCTACGACTGAGTCTTCCTCTAGCACGACACGGTAATGTGATGGCCAATAGCACGCAGAAACACGATTTGACTGCTAGATTGGGACATTGAGGCGGACAGGTGCATGGGTGTATTTTGAGGGGAAAACGCCAGAAATCTAATCTGCTTCGTTTTATTGTCACGATCATCAGATGAAACCCTTGTTGCTGGCTACATCAACATCCGCTTCCTATACGCCACAATATAGTCTGTTTTGTGCATACGAGATACGAGTGTTCTTTCTGGGGGGGGGGGGGGGGGGGGAGGGCGAACAGAGGATCCTTCGTGTACCATTATCGAACATCGGTGAGCCTCCGTAATTTCTCTGATTCTATGTTCGTGGTAGAATTGTGTTCAATGATGTTCTTGTCTCTATTTCCTCTAACAACCTCCCCATCACGTCCTGATCAAGAGAAATACAGTTCGAGCACTGGTAATTCCGTTTTGACTGTTACGTCTATAAACCTCTCAAAAGCTGGAGTGGATCTTTCAGGACGTCCATACTTACATCACCACGTAACGTTTCGCAGTTAATTGTCCTAGGTGACTAACCATCATCACCAACATGAATGGACATGTTTATTTCATTGCATCCTTAGACCTTTTCCAGGTTACAACTAATACGAAGAGCTTCACTTTCACGCATGCAAGATAGTCCTTTTTCGTCTGGTATCTCCGTAATAGTAGCCGTGTTGCGAGCGCTGATCTGCAGCTGCCTTCGGCACACGGAGTTACAGGCAGCGGCGTCCTAAGGCGCCTCCCTCCACCTCCCCACCACACAGACAAACACCACACACAGACACACACGCACACACACACACACACACACACACACAAACACACCACCTCTCCTTTGGTTTTGAGTTTAGACGTTTTCAGTTTTCATAATTTCTCTTTATTGTTCAACAAAGTAAACGTTCAGTACTACAAGAAATGCAAGAAATAAGGGAATTTAGAACGAAAATTTCACCCTGCAACGGATTGAGCGCTGATTTGAAACTTCCGGCGGATTAAAACTGTGTGCCGGATCGAAACTCGTCGCGGGCAAGTGCTCTGTCTACTGAGCTACCCAGGCACGACTGGCGACGCGCCCTCACAGCTCTGATGCCGTCTCTAGAGCACTTGACCCTGAAAGGAAAATGTCCCGAGTTCGAGTCTCGGCCCGGCACACCTTTTTAATCTGCCAGGAACTTTCGGTAGTGGAATTACTTAAAAGAAATATTTTATGCACTTCGCACTATGAAGTTAACTTTCTGAACATTCTGCTTAAAGTTATCTTTCTGCTGTGAGAGACAAAATGAATTATTTGCAGTGCAGTGACGTCGCAGACACTTTTTAATAAAGAATATTAGGTAACACTCGCTATGATGTCAACGGACAACCGGAGCAACGTCAACTCTTTTTACGAATCTGTGGGAAACACATACAGTAGTTGCGACCAGCGATGTTAATAGTCGCACTCCTAGTGAATTCAGCAGTGAACAGGATGCAACGCGACCAAAATTTCTGTTGGATGCTGAGTAACCTCCCATGTTTTTCTAATTGCGTACAATTCTTTGTAATTGTGTGTGTGTGTGTGTGTGTGTGTGTGTGTGTGTGTGTGTGTGTGCGTGTGTGTGTTTGCGCGCGCGCGCGCGCGCGCGACAGAATGTATCTAAAATAGGAGTACAATCGTCATTCGAGGTCTCTTGACACTTCAGGTCAGAGATACATGATGTGTACGTAAATCCGGCCCTGCTTCTGCGACAAAGTTTCACGATGTCAGTGGATATTTTTGGTTCCTAGCTGATGAGGAATCCAGCAGTACTGGTCAAACAATGTAATGAATAATTTTTAAGAATAAGCTAGCTACTGGCCGTTTAACTGCTGCCACTTTTCCGAAGATACGGTGAAATGCATGCATCAGCTGCTGGTGCTGGGAGCAGTCACCGAATTTATAAGTCGATGGCTCGACAGGTAGCAATATCTTGCCAGTGGTGTCTATGCGGAACACAGCGTCTCTCGTCCCACAAATGTGGAACTTAGTGCTAGAGACGTCCTCCTCGAGGAAGTGTTGGCAAGATTCGCTCTATTCTACTCTTCCTCAAAAATGATTCAAATGGCTCTAA
This sequence comes from Schistocerca americana, assembly GCF_021461395.2. Lineage (NCBI taxonomy): Eukaryota > Metazoa > Arthropoda > Insecta > Orthoptera > Acrididae > Schistocerca > Schistocerca americana. The sequence goes on from NC_060122.1 coordinate 702,077,197, forward strand.
GCACTATGGGACTTAACATCTGAGCTAGTCAGTCCCCTAGACTTAGAACTACTTAAACCTAACTAACCTAAAGACATTACACACTTCCGAGGATTCGAACCTGCGACCGTAGCAGCAGCGCGGTTCCAAACTGGAGCGCCTAGAGCCGCTGGGCCACAGCGGCTGGCTACTCTTCCTCAAATTCCTAATAAAAACTCTGTTGCAAGTCCAGTCTCTTCCAAACTAACTCCTTTTCTGCGGCTCCTGAATCTCACCCACATCTATTGTAGGCTGACACTGAGAAAATAACCAGGCCGGTACACTGTTATTCGTGTCCCTCGATTTTCTGTCTCTAATGACGGAGCAACGACTTTCGGGGTGAGACAGTCTTTCTTCTTTCCTATCTGCCAGTCCAATTTGACAAAGAATCGGCCGTGCTAATTGTAAATATTTCATTACAGATGCACCATGTTCTTCTGGTGAGTTTCTTATCGCGAGTGACATAAGGAACAGTGTTCTTAGCCAATTTTCCGTCGATTTGTGTGGCTACACGACAACTCTGTAAGTAGGCTGTTTAGGTTTTCTATGTTGGTACCGCCACGTAGCGCTCTGTATGAAAATCACTGACTGTGCTGTGTGCAGTCTGTGGCTGGTTTGCGTTGTTGGAATATTTGCTATTGTAGTGTTGGGCAGTTGGCTGTTAATAGCGCCGCAGCGCGTAGAGTTGCGCAGTTGGCGGTGAGCCGCCAGCAGTGGTGGATGTGGGGAGAGAGATGGCAGAATTTTGAGAACGGACGATCTGGCGGGTGTCCGTCAGAAAAAGGAAATTTGTAATACTGTATATCGGGAAGTGATATATATATGATGACTTTTGAATATTATTAAGGTATACACATTCTTTGTTCTCTAACAAAATCTTTCATTTGCAAACTACGCCTATCAGTAGTTAGTGCCTTCAGTAGTTAGAATCTGTTATTTAGCTGGCAGTATTGGCGCTCGCTGTATTGCAGTATTTCGAGTAACAAATATTTTTGTTAGTGATTCATGAAAGGTATAGATTATTGTTAGTCAGGGCCATTCTTTTGTTGGGATTACTGAAAGTCAGACTGCGTTGCGCTAAAAATATTGTGTGTCAGTTTAGTGATGAACAGAATAAGTAAAGAGAGAAATGTCTGAGTACGTTCAGTTTCGCTCAGCTGTCTTTGTGTCAAATAACGTAAGAGGTTTACCAGCACAGTAATTTATAATTTTCCAAAGGGGACGTTTCAACTAATCTCCATACGAGAAACGTATGAGACGCTCTCAGTTCCGTCTTTTCAATTACCCGATTCTTTTTCCTTTTCCTGTCCCTTCTCTTTATTCCTACCTCTCTTCTTTCGATTGCCTACCAGTCATAGTGCAGTTCTTTTCTTTGTTTTTGTATTTACTTTTTATTTGCAAACCTATAGTAGTAAGTCTTTTCCCGTCTTTGTAAAATTTTTTCTTCTGTTGACAGAAACAAGCCGTTACCACGAACAAGGTTGCTCAGTTAACATCGTTTGCCACTTAATCTTCAACGAAATCAGTTTAATAATGAGAAAAAGCTCTTACAAAAGCGGAAAGAGGAGTGTTTATGACGTGGAGGCATGGCGTTTCACATTATGTACAGCCCTGTTATCTGCTTGCTAGGAGATAGTAAGCAAAAGTTTCACTGTAGCTGGTCAATCGTTCTCCATGTGTAGTAAGATGTGGAGACTTAGGGGTTAGATCACAGACTATTAACATGGTGAGTGTTGTAGTCAATAGCAGCATGATTATGTCATGTCACGTTGACTAAGAATCCCAAGGGGTGATTTGGACCTAACAGTGGCAGAAGTTAAAATTTTATGACATCCGCCTAGAACTGTTGCAGACTATAGACATTCAGCTACGACTACAAACTGTTTCGGAAATGGTTCTTTATATTCCAGAATAAGATAACAGATTTTCTTTAGGTTCCAGATCGATTCTGTCCTTCGATGCACTGAAACAAAACTGGACTATAACACTACATGTAGTCATCACAGTACGATTATCGAAGTGCACGATCAATGTCCAGAATGCACGAATACTTACTTGATCTTTTATTGTAATAGTTTATACTCAAAACTATCAATTAAGCTGTTAGGTAAGATAAAAATAAATGAAAATTTTCTCTTAAGGCAGACACGATAGGACTAAAGGTCAAAGGCGTTAACAGTGTACTCCTTCCCACAACAGTTCTCGCGTGAAATTCTTCAACAGTGGTGTCCAGAAATAACCTCCTACATCGTTAGACTCCGTACACCGTTCATGCCACCATCTTTAGATTTGTTACACTCTGGTTAGTCATTATAAAAATTAGAACCGCAACCTGTGAAAATGCATATTTTGCAGAATCAGTTTTCTGAAGAGACAAGAGCAATTAATTTTGTTCTGGACGTCGTTTTTCTTTTCTACAAGCTCCTGTTTCCGTTTTCTCTGTTATCTACGCCATCCTTATCGTGTTCGAGGGCTTTCTCCACAGATGATGGGAGGATTTATGGGTCTTCTGAGCGTCACCACCTTCTACCCAAAGTCAATTCATTAATTTGGAAGTAAATATAAATTTGGGCGGCTGGTCACAATTTCACAGCACTTTGCACGCTGAGATAGCAACACACTACAGAGAGAGGCAACAACGGTAGAATTAAAAAAAAAAAAAAAACAATTTTCCTTGTAATCGTCTCTTCGTGTTCTTCGTTGTAGGATTGTAATTGTTTGTGTTGTCGAACAGATATACGAGGGGTTGCCTAGAAATTAATGCACCTTATTTTTTTCTTGAGCAATTCTTTATTGAAGATAATGAGAATCACACACGTGAAAGAATGGTATTCTATCTGTACACACCCTATTTTTCCACGTAATCTCCACCCCGTTGTATGGCCTTCCTCCAGCGCAAAACAAGGGCGTGTATGCCCTGTCGGTACCAAACCTTGTCCTGGTGGCAGAGTCAGTGCTTCACTGTGTGAATCATATCCTCATTGCCCTTATAATGTCTTCTGCGAGTGACATCCTTAATGGACCAAACAAGTGAAAGTCCGAGGGGGCCAGGTCAGGTGTGACAGCCGTGAATGGTCTCCTCGACCGCTGCAAATCGTGGAGCTCCGCCGAACGGTCTTCTGATGACCTCACCCTCCCTGCCCATAGACCAGCTGTAATTCTGTCGATAGCAGATGCTCCACAGACTTCACACAAGCTGTTGTGAATATTACCCACAGTTTCTTTCTCTGCAGTGAGAAATTCAATGACAGTACGTTGCTTGCAACCTACAACACCTACAGACTCCATTTTGAAACTGTCTTGCCGCTACACTATCCGTCGGAAGCGACGGAAACTTGGCGCGCTCACTCAGGAGATTTCAAATAATACATACGAGACGTTTCGAATTCTTAGGGTTGTTTCCGGCTGAGAAAAAAAATGCGGTGCATTACTTTCTGGGCAACCCTCGTACTTTTGGTTCCTTCACTTCACAATACAATTAAGTTCAATCTCCATGCTATCTCAAGAAAATGTGTGTGAAATCTTATGGGACTTAACTGCTAAGGTCATCGCTCCCTAAGCTTACACACTACTTAACCTAAATTATCCCAAGGACAAACACACACACTCATGCCCGAGGGAGGACTCGAACCTCCGCCGGGACCAGCCGCTAGCTGAACACATACGTAACTCGTGCTCCATACTCATCCTGAGCAAGAACAAAGATTTACCTATAACAACATGTAGCAAAGAAAATACCATCGTATATCGATCCATTCATGCAAAATCATCTTTGAAACACACATTACAAAAACAAAGCACAAATAATTGTTTATCATTGTCTATAATTTTAAGAAAGTTCATAATAATCATAGTAATTATATAAAGCATTGACATATGTTGACATTTCCATATTTTGGTATAGCTATTTGGTAGTGGCTTTCTAGGTTCTGAGTATTTAACTTCATATTATTCAAGATCGGCTAGTGGATTTTATCTCACCACAACCAGTTTATTAAAGTCTCCACTTCCGTATGTCAACTGACGACAATATTTGCAGAGAGAAAATTCAGAAATGGGCGTGTGCGCTTGTATGCTTGCAGCAGTGAATTCCAGTACTCCCGTAAAAGTTATTGACTGCGTTTCCTTGCTGTAACACGAAATGGAGCGAGCTCCAGGTCCGAATAAACGTTGCCATTGCGTGAGTGTATTCCCGTTACACAGATGCTTCTGCTGACTTCTACACCGCTGATGTCCGGCAGTAAGTGCTCCTGAATAAACTGCCCTATTGGTGACAGCTCTTGCCACACGTATCTTTAGATTACAACACATGAAGGACTGATAACGTCTACCACGTGAACAAGGGAGCGGCACCATGAAGGCTTAACATTAAATGCAATAAATTAAAATGAAGCGATTGTTTAGTTAAAGTCGCTTTGATTTATGTTGTTGTTGTTGTGGTCTTCAGTCCTGAGACTGGTTTGATGCAGCTCTCCAAGCTACTCTATCCTGTGCAATCTTCTTGATCTCCCAGTACTTACTGCAACTCACATCCTTCTGAATCTGCTTAATGTATTCATCTCTTGGTCTCCCTCTACGATTCTTACCCTCCACGCTGCCCTCCAATGCTAAATTTGTGATCCCTTGATGCCTCAGAACATGTCCTACCAACCGGTCCCTTCTTCTTGTCAAGTTGTGCCACAAACTTCTCTTCTCCCCAATTCTATTCAATACCTCCTCATTAGTTATTTTATCTACCCATCTAATCTTCAGCATTCTTCTGTAGCACCACATGGTCAGTATTGCCTCACGTGTTCCAACATTTCTACGGAATCCAAACTGATCTTCCCCGAGGTCGGCTTCTACCAGTTTTTCCATTCGTCTGTAAAGAATTCGCGTTAGTATTTTGCAGCTGTGACTTATTAAACTGATAGTTGGGTAATTTTCACATCTGTCAACACCTGCTTTCTTCGGGATTGTAATTATTATAGTCTTCTTGAAGTCTGAGAATATTTCGCCTGTCTCATACATCTTGCTAACGAGATGGTAGAGTTTTGTCAGGACTGGCTCTCCCAAGGCCGTCAGTAGTTCCAATGGAATGTTGTCTACTCCCCGGGCCTTGTTTCGACTCAGGTCTTTCAGTGCTCTGTCACGCAGTATCATATCTCCCATTTCATCTTCAATTACATCCTCTTCCATTTCCATAATATTGTCCTCAAGTACATCGCCCTTGTATAGGTATGATTTGGGTTACTCTTAATTTCCAAGGAGTAATGTGGAAGTAGGTGACGTGCGCGACAAATGATATGCTTTTTGCTTATGTAAGATCTCTAGCAAATACCTTTGTGTAACACTACATTGTTCACTTTTATTGTTGCGTGCTATCGCTGCCACTTCTCGCTTGCAAGGACGTTGGTTCCTCCACGGACGGCTCGATAGACATCACAAACAATTTCCGTTCCTGCACTTTTTCTCTGTCAGCGTCAAAGAAACGCTGCTCTTTTTACGAGGGGCGCCTCGACCGTGCGTCGCAGTGCCCTGACGCCGGCCACAGCCTCGGCGAAACCTGATAGGCCGCCGCGGAGTCTCGGCACCTAAGCAGCTATTATACGGCCCCGGTCGCCGGTGCGTGTCCCTGTTATCAGGTTTCATGAGGATGCAGTTAATCCGTGAGTCCTCAAGTCGCGCGCAAATGGTGAAACAAGAGTTAACGCCGTCTCATATGATCCGCAGCTATGCGCCGTGTTGCGGGTTCTGCTGTAACATGTTCAGAGTTGTCCTATCAAGAGCAATCCTGTCAAGAGAAATGGACGGGTGTTTCCGTTTATTTTACCTAGTTCTGGACACACAGCCGGTATCAAGCTGTAGAAGCACATTGCATCAGTATTGAAGAACTGTAATTCAAAATACCGTAAGTCGCATTCAGTTGTGCTTTTGGCTTAAGAAAGATATTCTGTAAACGAGGAATGTGGTGCATTGTCTAGAGTACAGGACACGTATTTGGAATAGGGTTCTCCCAATCTCCATTTTACCATCGACGTATAATTTTTCAACTGTCTTTCTAAATCGACTTAGATAAATGTCGGGAGGCTTCCTTTCTGAAAGATACGATCGATTAAATCTCCACAATTGCTTTTGCTCCGTCTCTAGTGATCTCATCGTCGACATTAAAGCCCTGATCTTCTTTCTTTTATATTCTCTTTCCCTCCCTCTCCCTATTTTCTTACGCACGAAAACACACACACACACACACACACACACACACACACACACACAGGGAGAGAGAGAGAGAGACAGACAGACAGACACACACACACACACACACACACACACAGGAGAGAGAGAGGGGGGGAGGGAGGGAGAGAGAGGTTAATGGGAGAGTCGGGGCCAAAGCAGAAAACACTGCAACAAATGGAAAAAACTATGTGTTTTACCATAATATTTTCAAATGAGTAAGCATTGTTATAGCACCTAAGCTTTGAAACAACTGCTTAGAAGTAGTTCGCGAACTGAGAACTCAAATTGTACTTATACCACTGTCTTTTGCTAAAAATGTATTTGGTGAAACTCATACGTTTCCTTTTTGAACTCCGGAAAAAACAAAAGTAGCCTCTAAATACCATAGTAACGTTTTTTAACGCCATTCAAAAGACAATATTAGTTAAGAAACTATATAAACTGTTGTAAGAATTGCAGGTATTGGCTAAACCAAGCTTTTCTCTTTTGCTGTCACAGCACTTCTTTCTGAATTGTACCAACAGAAACTTTTCGTTAATAATGTAATACACAAGAAAGGGAGGAACACTGACCTCACGTCCCGTCGAGGCGACCTCATTAGAGTTTGGTCATAAGTTTTTATTGATTTTATTGGTTTTATTGGCGCACGTGCGACTGCCGACCGTTTGACGACTGAATGACAACTTAAAACGCATGCGAGAAGTCTCCGCTCAACGGTGCAAGTTCATCACTTGGGCAAATATGGTACTTCTGATCCAGAAACAACACAATTCCATACTGTTCACAAACGACAACGAGTGAACATAGATGTAAGTCACTTAAGAATGGGCTGTTCTTCCACGAGCAAAATATTTTACTGCATTATCTCCTTCGATGAGTACACATTTCAACCGTTTGGAGAACAAAGTTTTGGCAAAGCTTGTCAGTAGTACTTGACGCAATCATTTCATGTCATTTCACTGACACAAATTTTTTGCAATAGGGATGAATAAGGACAACGCATAGAAGTAATTCGAATCTCAACTTACGTATTTTCACTCTTGTGACGCTGTTGTGTTAGCTGGAGCGTTTTGTACCAGTTTTGGTCTTTCCAGCCAAATGATTCATAATATTTGTACCATGCAATAATGAAAGCCTACAACGCCAATTTAATTCTACTGATTCTACGAGGGGAATTTCAAAGAGCACATGTCTTTCGAACCGACAAAAGCGTCGTTGCTTTCTTTGACTCACTCACAGGCATTTGTAGACAGATTGAATGCAGCTCGGCGAATCCACGCAAAAATGCCGTGCATAGCGACAAAATATTTGCAGATTTTGCGTTGGAATCCTTTGCTTCAGTTTTCGGTCAAAAGTCAGCAGCCGCAGCACCCGAGTTTACAGGCCAGTGTTTGTTGACATTCTCTGAAAAAGATCGTTAAGCTCTCGTTTATTTTATTTGCCTACAATGCCATCTATGCCATGCACATTCATATTCTGAGCTCCCTTTAATATGTAATCACCTAGTGTGATGGCCGGCCGAAGTGGCCGTGCAGTTAAAGGCGCCGCAGTCTGGAACCGCAAGACCGCTACGGTCGCAGGTTCGAATCCTGCCTCGGGCATGGATGTTTGTGATGTCCTTAGGTTAGTTAGGTTTAACTAGTTCTAAGTTCTAGGGGACTAATGACCTCAGCGGTTGAGTCCCATAGTGCTCAGGGCCATTTGAACCATTTGAACCTAGTGTGATGAGTTCAAATTTCTGGTCGGCACCCTCCGTACTGCTTGCTGTGTTGCATTTAAACTCAACGTATGTCAAGATGCAAATATACTTAAGTGAAGTACAGAAACCACATGAATTTAATCGAATTCGATCTTGACTTTGGTACATGTCGCACAATTCGAATGAAAATGTTCAGTAACCGTATGAAAGTAGTTGTTCTCCATCGTATATGTCTCAATAACCATTACATATTGTTTCATCATAGCAAATACCCGTTAGAAACAGTAAACAAAGATCAACCGGGGTTATTATTACAATTAATTTCGGAGTCAAACATTAAACAGACGTAGCAAAAATGAAAGCATTTTACTCTGTTGGTGCCGTCAAAGCGTACGTGTCTCCCCTGTAAACTTTAACTTGCGTTCCTATACGACCAATTTCCATCTAGAAGTCCGATGTTGCCATAACAGGGAAGGAAAATTTTCTTCAGAACTGTGCCCTTCGACGTCTGCGAAACGTAACACTGCGTGATTTCTGTTCATAACTCGATGTCAAAGACGATGTTTTTGTAAGGACTTCAAGAATCAATATGTGTTCATGCCACTGTGAACTCATTAGCTCAATACTCATTAACACCGGTGCGGCACAACCTGGGGTATTGATTTAATGTTTGTCGCGTTACATCCAACTCACAGAATTCGTAAATACACAAGAGCTACAAAACTTGATAATTCGTTCTGTCAATGTGCATTTTATTAATGCTTTATCTAGTGTATGTGTTTGTAATGAAATATTACAATCAATTCGTTTTATTGTTACACTGAACTTGTAACTGACTGAAAAAAGAAACATTATGCCTAAAATGCCTTCTCCTTCGATGCCACTACCAACGGCTTACTAGCCGCATTTGACAGGACTCAGGGGGAAAGTCATTGGAGTAAATCCCACCTTCGTCTTAAATTATATGGAGAAACCACTGCATAGAAAAAAATGTTCAAATGTGTGTGAAATCTTATGGGACTTAACTCCTAAGGTCATTAGTCCCTAAGCTTACACACTACTTAACATAAATTATCCTAAGGACAAACACACACACCCATGCCCGAAGGAGGACTCGGACCTCCGCCGGGACCAGCCGCACAGTCCATGACTGCAGCGCCTTAGACCGCTCGGCTAATCCCGCGCGGCCACTGCATAGACAAGCGAGGATTTGACATCTTCTACTCCAAATACGGGAGGCCTTCGTAACCACAATGTGTTTAAGAGAGCCTTATGAGGGGAAAGATCATAGCGTAGTTGAAGTAATTCCGCTCTGCACAACGAGACAGGAACCGTTATACAGAATAATCAGTTTCACTGTTAGTAGTACAAGTTCCGTTACTGAATGGAGTTTGTCGAGTATTTAAAAACCTAAAGAATGGTTAAAAGCAGATTGATTATCGTTACATTTTAACAAGAGTGAGTGGATACAATTCAGTACTTCTTATAGAGCTGCATATAACTCAGACATTGAAACATGAGAGCTGGGAAGTGTCACGTTTTTCGGGCCACAGTTAGAACAATTAGAAAACACACACCTTAGAATGAATGTGCGATAAATTATCTGCAGTTCCCTCCAATGAGTGTAACTTTGACGCTGAAAGGAGTGAAATACATAATAGTACAACTCCCTAAGAATCAGCCCATGGATGTACAATATTTGGCACAGCAAAAGTGTTTCCCGGTTAAATCTACAAATACATATACACTGAAACGCCAAATAAACTGGTATAGGCATGCGTATTCAGATACACAGATATGCAAGCTGGCGGAATACAGCGCTGCGATCGGCAACGCCTATATAAGACAGCTGTTAGCAAGGTTACTGCTGCTACAATGGCAGATTATCAAGATTTAAGTGAGTTTGAGCGTGGTGTTATAGTCGGTGCATGAGCGGTAGGACACAGCATCTCTGAGGTACCGCTGAATTGGGGTTTTCCCCCTTAGTCATTTCACGAGTGTGCGGAGAATATCAGGAATCTGGTAAAACATCAAATCTCCGACATCGCTGCGGCCGGAAAAAGATCCTGCAAGAACGGGACCAACAACGACTGAAGAGCATCGTTCAACGTAACAGAAGTGCAACCTTCCCGCAAATTGCTCCAGATTTCAATGCTGGGTCATCAACAAGTGTTAGCGTGCGAATCATTCAACGAAACATCATCGATATGAGCTTTCGGAGTCGAAAACCCACTCGTGTACTCTTGATGAACGCACACCACAAAGCTTTACGCCTTGCCTGGGCCAGTCAACATCGACATTGGAATGTTGATGACTGCAAACATGTTCCCTAGTCGGACGAGTCTCGTTTCAAATTGTATCGAGCGGATGGACGTGTGCGGGTATGGAGACAACCTCATGAGTCCATGGACTCTGCATGTCAGCAGAGGATTGTTGAAGCTGGTGGAGGCTCTGTGATGGTGGGGTGGGGGGGGGGCGTATGCGGTTAGAGTGATATGGGACTTCTGATACGTCTAGATATGACTCTGACAGGTGACACGTACGTAAGCATCCTTTCCGATCACCTGCATCCATTCATGTCCACTGTGTATTCCGACGAACTCGGACAATTCCAGCAGGACAATGCGACGCCCCAAACGCCTAGAATTGCTACAGAGTGGCTCCAGGAACACTCTTCTGAGTTTAAAAACTTCCGCTTGCCACCAAACTCCCCAGACATGAACATTATTGAACATACCTGGGATGCCTTGCGACATACTGTTCGGAAGAGATCTCCACACCTTCGTACTCTGATGGACAGCCCTGCAGGATTCATGTTGTCAGTTCCCTCCAGCACTACTGCAGATATTAGTCGATTTCATGGCACGTCGTTTTGCTGCACTTCTGCGTGCTCGCGGGGACCCTACACGATGTTAGGCACTTGTCCCAGTTTCTTTGCCTCTTCTGTCTACTTCCGAGCATTTGCTTAAGAGCGTTTGGTCCATCTTCGGAACGTAATACATCAGCGATTCTGGGTGGCATGCATTTGACAAGTCCGTTGTAGGTTTCCGGTGGTTTGTGGCACTAGATGTGTACGCCTAGGTCCTCCATTTCCCGAAAATTATCAGCTGATGGTTTTCGGGTGTGGTCTGCCACGCGACAATGTGCCAGACGCGCTCCATCAGCCTGAGGTCAGACGAATCTGGTGAGAAGGACGCCGATTTAGTTAACAAGCTCGCTCCTCAAACTATTCTGGCATTGTGACACGGACAATTATCCGACTGTAAGTTGTGGTCGCTGTTGGTGGAGACTTCAAGCATGAGGAGGTGTAGGTAGTCCGCAGTAAAGTTCACGCAGAACGCATCTGTCATGGTGTCTTCGATTACATGTCCCATAGATCCCCATAGCATAATATTGCTCCCACCAGCCTACGACCGTGACGTGGTGCATGATTCGAGCAGCCGTTCGCCTGGGTAACGACGCACCCCGACACGACCATCGACACGGTGTAACAAGAAACATGATTCTTCCGACGAGGTAACACGTTTGCATCAATGCACATTCGATACCCGTGCCTACTGCAAACGTAACAGACATTTCATTTGGTCAAAATGGGGTCTGCTGCTTCGGAACCAAGCGTTTAATTACGTGCGATGAACGATGTGATCCGAAGGACTTGTGCATCTACCAGCAAAGAAATCTGTCGCCAGTTCTGCCACAGATCGCTGCCTATCCTGCCTTACAGAGCGGGGAAGCCTCCGACTTGCACGTTCTTTGATGAGGCGCGGGCGTCGAACTCCTTGTCTACTCGTGGTTTCACTGTCGTTCAGTCACTTTCCATAGATACTCACGACAGTAGCAAGCAAACAGCCAATCAGCTTCGGCGTTTAGAAGATGCTCATTCACAGGCGCCTGCCATAATGATCCGTCTGCCCTTTGCGAAAGACGCTTACGTCTGTGGATTTCCCCATTTACTACCTGCATCAATGCTACAATCTACATTTACATCTGCATTTACATGGCGACTCTGCATATCACACTTAAATGGCAAGCAGAGGCCTCATCAAACCACCTTCACGATAAATCTCTGTTATTGCAGTCTCGAACAGCGAAAAATGAACACAGATATCTTTCCGCGCGAGCTCTGATTTCCCTTGCTTTATTGTGATGATCCTTTCTCCATACGTAGGTCGGTGTCAATGAAATATTTTCGCATTCGGAGGAGAAAGTTGGTGATTGAAATTTCGTGAGAAGATCCCACCTCGATAATTTAAACGTGCTGCCCTTCTTTGAACCTTCTCGATGTACTCCGTTAATTCTGTCTGGTAAGGACCACACACCGCACAGCAGTGCTCTAAAATAGAAAGGAAAAGCGTAGTGTGTGCAGTCTCTTTAATAGGTATATTGCATCTTCTAACTGTTCTGCCAATAAAACACAGTGTTTGGTTCGCCTTCCCCACAAAATTTTCTATGTTTTCTTTCCAATTTAAGTTATTCGTAATAGTAATTCACGAGTATTTAGTTGAATTGACTGCCTTTTGAACTGACAGGTTTATTGTGTAACTGAAGTGTATCTGATTCCTTTTAGTACTCAAGTGGATGACCTCACACTTTTCATTATTTAGGGTCAATTGTCAATTTTCGCACCATACAAATATCTCATCCAAATCGTTTTGCAATCGGTTTTGATCTTCTGATGACTTTACTAGACGATAAACGACAGCATCATCTCCAAACAACCTGAGACGGCTGCTCAGATTGTCTCCTAATTCGTTTATATAGATAAGGAACAGCAGAGGGCCTATAACACTATCTTGCGGAACGCAGATATCATTTCTGTTTTACTCTATGACTTCCTGTCAATTAGCACGAACTGTACCCTCTCTGAAAGGAAATCATAAAACCTGTGGCATAACTAAGGCGATATTCCATAACCACGCAATTTGATTACAAGCCGCTTGTGAGTACGGTGTCAAAAGCCTACTGGAAATCTAGAAATACGGAATCAATTTGAAATCCCATGTCGACAGTACTCGCCATTCGTCTTCGCTCAGTTTTTATACTTTCATTACCGCATCACGTGGCCACAGGGCCACCAATCGGGGCATTCTATCTAGCTGTGGACAGTGCTCATGATGTCTTGGTCCGTGAGTGCATATGTGGCTTCTCCTTAACAGTTCCTTCCATATCAGAGAGTTTTATTAAATAGAAATAAATTAAAAATCCCGTACATCAGCAGAATGTAGGCAAACAAAGTGATACTTGTTAAAATTGTCTGCAGAATTTCGACATGTGTCACACCATAATTTTTGTTGTGAATACGATCTTGTATAGAGACCAGACCGCAATTACAAGGATCAAGGACATTAAACAGAAATAGCAGTTGCGAAGGAAGTAAGAAAGTATTTCAGCCAGATCTCGATGCTATTCAGCCTGTACATTAAGGAAACGGCAAAGGAAAACAAGGGGAAATTTGAAAAAGGAATTAATGTTCAGGTAGAAGCAATAAAGCTTTTGAGGTTTGTGATGACACTGTAAGTCTACGAAAGACGGCAAAGGACTCAGAGCTTTCTCTCTCTCTCTCTCTCTCTCTCTCTCTCTCTCTCTCTCTCTCCCCCTCCACACACACACACACACACACACACACACACACACACACACACACAGAATAACACTTTCACGCACAAAAAATAAAATAAAAGAATCATAAAGTTCAGTCTCACAAAGAATGAAACGTCCACACATAACAAAACGCCTATAGATACACACTCACAAAACAAATGAACAAACATCAAACCACACACACACACACAACACAAACAAAAGACGAAAGATAAACACATAACGACGGTTGCCAACACCACTCAATGTAAACGCACACACGTTCAATGAAAGGTGCAAGTGAAGAAACGCCGGAAATCAACCATCTGGAATATGGGGACCAAATGAACACTTCACCAGGACCACACAAATGGTTCAAATGGCTCTGAGCAATAAGGGACTTAACTTCTGAGGACATCAGTCCCCTAGAACTTAGAACTACTTAAACCTAACTAACCTAAGGACATCACACACATCCATACCCGAGGCAGGATTCGAACCTTCTACCGTAGCGGTCGCGCGGTTCGAGACTGTAGCGCCTAGAACAGCTCGGCCACCCCGGCCGGCCCACACAAATGGACTAACAACATTGAAAATCCTAAGTAACACCAAACGACGATTTAACCTCATGAAAATTGTACAGAAAAAGTTGTTTCCAACCTGAAAAAAGAGAAAAACACTAGAAAATGTAACATAGTAACATACTTGTAACTACTACGTAAGTCATTTCTTACACACACAAAAACAAACATGTACTACACGCCAGTGAAGATGCTTCATAAATAAAAGAAGCGAAACGCGTGTAGCAGAAAACAAACTGCCTTTCATTTAGTTGCAAAAACTACCTCCATGATTATAAGATGAATATCAACAAATGTAAAACAACGGTAATGGAATACAGTCGAATCAAACCAATTGACGCTGAGGATATTAGATTAGGAAATGAGCTGCTCAAAATAAGAGATAAGGTTTGCTACTTGGTCAGGAAGTTGATTGATGATTGCCAAAGTAGATTAGCAAGAAAAGCATTAATGAAAAAGAGAATTTTTTTCCGAAAGTGTCTTTCGATTGTAGCCTTGTACGGAAGTGAAAAGTGCAAGATAAGCTATTCAGACAAGAAAAGAATAGAAGCTTTCAAGGAGTGGTGCTGCAGAAGTATGTTGAGAATTTGGTGGATAGATTGAATAACTAATGAGGAACTCTGTATCGAATTGTCGACAAAAAGAAATTATGGCGAAACCTGAATAAGGGAAGGGGACGTTTGAAGGTACACATCTTCGGGCATCAAGAAATTGTTAGTTTAGTACTGGTGGTATGTGTGGAGGAAAAACTGTAGAAGGAACGAGGATTGAATACAGGAAGCAGATACAACTACATGTGGGTTACAGCAGCTATGTAGAGATAAAGAGGCTTGCACGGGATACGCTTGCATGGACAGCTGCATCAAATCAGTCCTCGCACCACCACCACTCCAACAAAAACAACAAAAACACGTCTAACAACAAGTAACATGGAGCTACCTAATCAGCTTGCCGTAGTTCTGCTACATTCTGCTATAAGTGATTTAAATTAAGACACCTGTTTATTCGGCATATTTTCATTCGCTAATGAGACAGTGAATCATCTTTTGTGGAAACTTAGTGTATGCTTACATATATTGCATTTTAAGAATACAGAACCATGTATAGGGTGAAAGTGTATAGTACTAGTTTCAGAACATCCTTCAGAGAGACCTATGGAAAGATCAAGGTATGTAAACAACGACTTCACAGTACAGATGTTTATTATTGTTAACAATATTTCGTTTTACACAAGAAACAGAGCAAAGAATGAATATAACTCTTCGTTCAGAAACAGCTTCTGCAAATACTTCACGGAGCCAACATTAGTACAGAAAGGAGTCAAATATATGCGTACATTCTGCAACTACTTCAAGGGGTTAACTTTTGGGCAGAAAGGAGTCTGATACAAGGCTACACGTGGAGGACCTATTAGAGGTCAGGGTGATTTAGAATTTAAGACTGAATTGAAGAGCTTTTTTTGGCAACTTCTTCTGTCCCACTGACGAATATCTTCACAGAAAATCTTAAACTTAATGTTTTACTTTGTTTTATAAACAATATCAGCATTGTAATACAATTAATACTATTAAGTGATATCATTGTTTTCCCACTAAATAAAATGGACGTCGTCATCTGTTTTCTCTATCGCACAAATTCTTCTCCACTGGACCCATGGAATCCAGATAATATAACGTAAATTAACTAAAATATCTCGATATTACATACTTACGAGTCCAGTTTTTTTTTCCTTTTCACTTCATCCACGTAGTCATCAGACACATTTGTGTAAATAAAAGAAGAATGTAAACGTCTCTGTCACTGTTTCGGACAACTGGGATATTTTATGTATGTCGAGTTAGTAAACTATAATATAATTCAGAAGAGCTGAAACATAGAATAGTGTTTGATCCTACTGAGACAGAATTCCACACAGCGTAAGTCCCTCTATTTCTCATAAAAAAAGTCTATGGCTAATATCTTCTGTTTCCCAAACAAAGGTATAACTTATGAATGAAACACACACAACACTGATGTTATATTCTGTAACATTTATTGTTTGTTTCACGAACCAGCTTTCTGCTGCTTCGCTATCATCAGGTACAAGATACGTATGTGGTGAAGCGAACTGGTTGACTCACAGATTTTAAACTAGTGCTTCTACAGAGTATCTCCATTTCCAGAGATGAAAAATGTTAATGGTAGAATTAGGAATAAAACTAGAAAGATTATTTCAGTGTAAAGAAAATGACTTTGTCTAATCACAGCTGCTTCGTACGCCTGCTTAATATCGCTATTATATGTTACCTGTTTGTAATTTAGAACCTATGAAAGACAATATTCTTTTGTTCAGCCACATCTTTGGAATATTTCACCAAAGTTTATTGTCAATTATTTTCTTCTATGAATAACTGTCGTAATTTTCTATAGTTAGTTAGTTATTTATCTTAGTTAAATGATCTTACATCGCGTTTACACTGAAATAAGCCCTCTTGTTTTATTTCTAATTCTAGCATTAACATTTTTCATCTCTGGAAATGGAGATGCTCTGTAGAAGCTCTAGCTTAAAACCCTTTGATCCAACAAAATTTCACTGAACCACATACTTATCTTTGTACCTGACGACGGTGAACAGCCGAAAACCGGTTCGTGAAACAAATAATAAATATTGTAGAATATTATACCAGTGCTATGTGTAATTCATTCATAATGCATAAAATATTCTGTCAAGAACCGATGTAACAGACACTCAATGCAAAGATTTAACTTTTTATATAAAGCCTTAAATGTCAGCAAACGCCAGGTTTAAGGGGAATTATAACAGGTGACATTCATATGTAACATAATTGTTTGTAATAATATTGTAATAATATTTACTAAACAAAAGACGTTGTGACGTTCGATTCATCTACATCAAATTGAAGGAATGATATTGCATTGTGGGACACACAGAAAGCTTATTACGACTGCCAGAAACGGGAAAAGATTAGTGGGAGACACATTTATTGCTTTAAACCCTTATCCGACTTCAATCAACGAGCGCCTGATCTTATTTACATTATCTGTGGTGAGCAGTTATCGGAGCCAGTGGAACGTAATAATCTACCTAATCTGTTCATGTATTCGGTAGTTATCTATAGCTATTTATGTTATAGCTGTTTCTTTGGGACGTAAAATGTGTGCATCGACTGCGTTGCCCGAATGACTCCATTTCCATCTTACCTGTCGGGCGAGGTGCAGAAAATTCTCCCGCTCTTTGGTAATGAAAAAAGAAAAAAAGCCACAATTTCTTAAATGGTACCTCAAATTATGATACTAATCAACTATAAGTTCAGTTATATCCTTATCAAATGTTTTACTTTGCATCAAGTAACACACGAAACGTCAGTTTTTATATCCGTTCTGTAACACGGTAAATTACTAGGTCCTACTGCCTCATAAAAGGTTGTTTATTTGCATGAAAAGAACTGTAAACAACTCGAACAGAAAAGATTTCCTCTAGCATTACCACATATTACATGGAGAATTAATTCTGGTCATTATCCACATTTAATCCTTTCGTAAATGGTGTGTAACATTGGTTAACAGGTGTATCACAGAAGCTAAGAACACGCTTTCTACCAGTTTTGTGATAGCAGAACCGTAATTCTTACTCATAGCTTTAAAACAATGAAATTTAATCATCTTGAATTTCCTCGAACATTCTGTCGTTCAACAGGTGTGGTATACAGTTACTAGTTCTAGAATTTGATTAGACTTTACATTCTTCAAAATATAGGTGATTCTGATTTTCTGAGACAGGACACAACCACAGTTGTTGTTGTGCATGGCTTATGTAACATTAGAGTCATGTCTTTAACCTAGAACGATATATTAGAATATTTCTTATTTCGCTATTGGAAACGATTGATATACGAAGTTACTAATATGAAATATTATCAGGGATAGTCCCTCATTCATTACTAGCAACAGTCTTCAAAACTGGCACAAGATAGTTCATAGCTAGCTGTATTTCTTACGTCCAAAATTTATACAGCTAACCCATTTCTGACAAGCCATCTTCAACGCTAGATGTTTGTATATGGAAATTGTTTGTAATGTCACTAATTATGGTTGCCCTGGCCAAATCTCTTTTTCTTTTGGGTCACTACTTTACGTCATTGCAAACTCCTCTATAGTAGTCATCTTAGTCCAAATTTTTACTTTAAGGCGGCGTTGTCTCCGTTTGGCGTTCTTGCACAATGCACATGATAAATTGCTGACCTATATCCTGATGTTCAGCTGTAATAATTTTAAATGTGTAGTGAAGCATTTTTTTCGCGTTTCTGACTCTGGCCTAATTCACAGTTTTCGCCTTACCCTTAGTACAAATTGTAATATCTGTTTAATATGCTTTCGACTGAAAGTGTAAAACGAATACTTCTCACGGCTCGGTGTATTTTCTAGGCAATGAATGAAACATTTTTAGTTAGTAATTTGCTTGAAATAAAGCTGAAAGACACTAATAGATACTGTAGCGTCGTGGAATAATAATACCCTTTAAAGTCAATGTACATACAGAACATATAAAAACTTGTCTCAAAAGTGGTTAATTATTGATATCAAATCGTTTTAAGAAGTTCATATAAACATTGGTCCGAAAATCCTTCGTTAGTGAGTTATGAAAGGAATTCCTTGCTTATGTATTTTAGCACACATGTGCATTTTTACTCATTTCCTTGTTTACATTTGGTCATGACATTGTTTTGTTCCGTCTAATTGTTGTTTATGCTGTTTTACAGTAACGTCCATCAGAACACATCATAGCGATGTAATCAGTGTCTGAAATTACGGATATGCACTACACGTATGGCCCAGAAAATGAAAATGAAGACGCAGCACGTCAGCTTCATGCTGAACGTTACCCTGAGAGGCAGTTACCTTGTGAAAGAACATTTGTGCGACTCCACGAACGCTTGCGAGAGAAAGGCTAATTTGGGAAGAGAATTGCAGATGGTCGGGGACACCTGCCACGTTTATTTCAGTTTAGATTGTATGCACAAACAATACAGCGTCAGAATCTTCTGCAATAATACTGTCAACTTTTCGTTGCCCAACAGTACGTTCCTGCAAGTACTGTTTTTCATTTTTCAGGTGGTAGTTTGAGCAGCTTCGTCGTAATGGATAAATTATTATCACTTAATGAAATAAAAGGGTTTCCAGTACGTTACTACAACAGCCGTATAAGCAGTCTCCATATTTATTCCTTCAACAAAGACGACTGTGCAAAGGCTGGATCTGCCCGTGAGGAACGCGCGGCGAGTGCTGCCACCTACGCGACCAGCTGTGGAACCACCAGACCTCCCATTCATGGCAGTCTCGGTGTGGCCATATTATTACGGCAAGCACCCATCTACGACAAAGACTTCGTTGGCTTTAATAAAACTCCTTGGTCGACGTAGAACTAACTTTCACAGCAGCATAAAACTCTCACAATCTTTGTGTCTTACTCTAGCAAGACAGGTAGTGTGATGACGGCGATTTTTCTAAGCAAGGGTAAACGGCGCTTCGAAATTATGAGCTGCCTACAATACGCCGTTAAACTTAACGTAGTTTCTACAGTGGAAGCTTCATTACTATAGCTCTACGGTGACTTCTGCTGATGTATATAGACTTTTTATGTTTTTCTTCGCCTCATAGTATACAGTTAAAACGTACAGGAGAGAATCCAGGAGACCCGTTTAAATTATAAAAAATACTATTTTTGGTCAATATTATTAACGAAGCAGTTGCAGACAGACGAAGGTTTTACTCCCGATTTCCTCTTGAGATACATGATTCTTAGAGAAAATTTCGCTTCTGGTTATGACAAGATTTTACCTTGAGCACAAATAATTACTCAAAATGAATATCAAAAGAGACTTCTTTTAGGTATAATATGCGTATTAGCTTTCGTGGAAGTATTATGTCCAGTTACAGAATAACGAAAACTGCTCAAAGATCTTCTGCGTCTTAACAATTAAATAAAACCGTGCCTTTGTTTTTCACAGTAAGAGTCGGCTTAACGTTGTTCCATCTGTAAGTTTTCCAACCAACCAGCGAATATTATTCCTTGGTTTCTCAAGCTTTCCATCGCACGTCGCTTTTTCTCAACACAAACAATACAAAGGAACGTAATAATTGTGAGAGGTGTATATCGCTTACCTTATCGTCACCATACATACAGCAAACGCTTGTCAGCGTCTGAGGTATGAATATCACGGTAGCCGTAAAATATTACTAAGTAAGCAAGAAACTTGAAATTAAGTGTTGACCATTATCTCTGGTGTCGGGCGCAGCTTACATATTTATGTACTCAAAATGTATTACTCATGAATTAGACGTTCGTAAATTGAAACTCAGATTATTTCATGAAATTACGCTTCCTTCAGGAATATTTCCGACGTGTTCAGGATACAATTGGTTTACAAGCTGCAAAAATTTCTTGCAGAGTGTCAGACTGTTCATGAATTCAATAATTAAATGATTAGAGGACTGAACATTAGGAACTTGTCGTGAACTAGAACTTAAACTAGTTCTTAAACCAGAAAATACTTCTCTGGTAGTTAATGTTTTATTCGAACAAGACAGTAATTAATAGTCTGTATTTTTTGTATTCATTCAGTCACCACAACTATTTTTTAAATATTTTCCTTTTGTTGAACTAAGAAGCTATTACAAACAAAGAAATCTCAAACTGCACAAGCACGTCTAAAATACAAATGGCATTTGAGGGATAATATTACTGTTCATTCGTGATATAAGAAAAACTGCCGGAACGAAAAGACTGTCTTGAACTAATTTTCAACAGGCTTATATTTTGAGACATTTTATCTATTTTACACACGGTCTGAAACAGCGACGTTGAAAGCCAAACGTGATTCACGTAAGTTTTGTTCTTTTGCCAGTACTCTCATTTATAGAGTTATACGGTAGAGATCATTACTGCCTTGCCGCAGATAGAATTATTTTTCCTTTTTTACAGAATTTCGAACAGTATTTCTTTCCTATACTTCACCTTAGTTCACCATTAGAGCGTTCCCTAAAGACTCTCTGATCTAAAACGAGCAGAAATAGTCTTCTGGTCGTGTACATAAAGATTCTGTCAACTAATACGTTCTCAATTTTCTACCAGGAAGACAATTTCCGAGCAAACACACACACTGGACAACAAAAACCACACAGTTTTAATTTCCAAACTTGTATCAAATATTTGTGTATTTTCTCGTGCAGGCCTACTTTTCACATTCAGTAACTGGGTAGTTTTCTTGGAAACTACAGTACTTTCTTAGACGTTAATCGAAACATAGCAAACCGTTTGCAATTAGGTATCGGAAAATTTCTTTCACTCATATTTATTAGCATTGCGACTGTTTTACTGGCAGTTTAATGAAATCTGTGGAAATGCAGAGACTGGCCTGTATTTATTACGATTTATTCTTAATCACATCAGAAACCAATTCGAACTCCGTAATCGTCAAACCGCGATAATCAGAGTCCTATCGAATTTTCAAGTCTCTCACTATAACTTCTCTGACTTCCACGAAGATCTTCATACTACATACTGCCTCTCTTTTTCGGATCGCGTAAAATTTTGTTGATGCGATGCTTGACTATGGAGTATTCCTTCGACAGCGGGTGTAACACGACGATTAACAGCTGAAATGCATAATTATGGTTTATATATTTACACCTGCCTGTCATCCAGTTCGCAGTTATATAAAATTGTTGTATGTGAGTGTAGCTAGTATTCGGAAGTATTTTTACAGCCCGTTAGATACTGTTATACAATGACGTTTTATATATTTGAAGCTCGGTATATCTTACGTAGCATCCACGAAAATGAGAAGTATTCTTTAGTTTTCATCTTCCATAGGGGTGAAAGGCCACTGCGCTGTGAATATCAGCAACACGATCCTCCTTCCCCGCTAATTAAATTACGTTATTTCCAGACAAGCAATCTTCTTATTGGCATTCTTTCTTTGTTTCTGCCATAAATGAAATACTGGATCGCTACACTTGACTCTCTATACAAGTTGCACAATACGGCGTCAATGGCTCATTCACATTTTAAAAGTACATGGCATAAATGAAACTAAAGATGAGAAAACTTTTTTTCTTTTTCTCTCACCGTTGTTATCATTCCTGGAAGCAATAAATCAGCAGAGATAGCTGCGAGAGTTTCACCGTACCTACGTATCAGCTTCAGAATTATCACGCAGGTTTCCCTGTTGCTTTGGAACGCTATCGCGTGTGATGGACGACCTAAGGCGCAGAGTGCGAACTGTTTTTAGGGACTGCGTGTGACTTCCGTTGCCTTTATCTGATAAAACTCACGTCGTCGCCCAGCTGGCAGAATTTCCACTGTGCTGTACGGCGTCTTCTTCGCGAAAGAGGTGCAGTGAAAATCGAGTTTTTGTTATTGTCCGAAAAAGCTGAAGTCTTTGTCGGCCGCACCTCAGGCTCAAAGTGTTGCGTTCCTACCAAGCTCTCTCCGCACATTTTTATGCGCGAGTTGATCTTCTAGCCGCTAAACGGGAAAGTTTGACATCACTCTCTGTGTTTACTTTTTCCTTGTACTTGCCCATGTATCACAGAATCTTCGTGTGATTTTCCGAGCAAGAGATATGATGGTTAAGATTTTTACCTTTTTTTTAAGTTTTGGCCGTTAAAGGAAAATTTGTTCTGCCTTAGTTGCGAGTATCTGATATTCTGACTAGATATATGTTTCACAATTCGATTTACTTTTCTTCCAAATTTACTGCACTAATTCATTGTTTAACCGTTTCATCTGACTGTTCTTTTGTGAGCCGATAATAAAGCTAGTTGTTTCAGCGGGAAGTGAGCAATGCTACTAAACAGAGCGACTCTTATATATGCATCCGCTGTGAATTACTTATCAGTTTATTAATATTTCGCAGTGAGGTGAGATATGCTCCTCTACGATTAAATTAAGTTCTGCACTTTTTTAGTAGGATGCATTTTTCGTACTCTCAATCGATTAAGTTCCTAATTCTAAGAAACGTACGTGTTTTTCAGTTTTCCATAATGTTTAGAGCGAATAACTGTAGAGTGTAATGCGCAAGAACAACCAATTCACAGATTTGAAAGCGGGAGTGTGTAAGAGCAAAAACAACCTTAATAACGTTGTAAAAAATTAAAATATAGTCACAGATGTTTCACGCAACTAAGCATTAACATATTAGAAATTTCTTACACGTGTCTTGATTGCATTCGACGAGCCATGAACTCAGGATATTGGTTCCAGGTCAGCTGATCTACACCCTCTGCGTTACTTTTCTTAAATACATAAATCTCAGAAATAGTTCATTACCATTATTATTTAGGTCACTTCTCATGCGTTTAGTTGGATTAAACACATTTCACACCGATTTCACGCAGTGTATTTGCATACCGAACGAAAACTGGTCCATTAACAAGGTATATTTTCTTCTACTGTTCCCTTGATGCGCCCTTTACAGAAACTTTTCTTCGTTTTTTTTCCTTTCAAAGTACGGCGCTTTCAATACAAGAATCCCGCAACGCTTCCAGAATACTAAGACGAATTTGCTGACAAAGTATTTACTTTGTTTCTTTCAATGTCTGCACGACAGTTTTCGATACAACACCGTATGGTCAAAGACGTCTGCTCTGTAATACAAATACTAGCATTATACAATCACAGAACATTCCATCTTACAAACACAGCGGTTTATGTAAAATTATAATTAACGGCCTTATAAGCATTGCAGTAAATCTTTGTAACTGTATTTCAGATGGGCTTAAACCTGAAACTATTAACCCAGCACTGAACGAGTTGTCACTAGCTGCTTGTTTAGAAGCTACAAATCTGAACTGACTGTACAGAAAAATTATTGTATGATTCAAACAGTTTTTCTCTGTATGTCGCACAGACTTATCTGTGACAAAATTGGAATTTTAAATGCGGTTTAAATAAAAGAGCCATATCGCCTTTAACAGATCTGGCTGAAATGGTAGTTTAATAGAGACTGTTTCGATTATTTAATTTCTTGTAATTTCTTGCTTTAGCCTTACTTTTGTGCCATTTCTGATATCCTTTTAGTTTTTTTGTTCTACACTCCTTAGTTGGAGAAAATTATCCGTCAAATCGATGTCTACATTAATTATTCGTTTATTTTTTTGTTTGGTAACGAGCATAAATTTAAAGAATGAGTAGTGAACGTGGAACTGCGTTTTGACAAATAAAATCAGCGTGGCGATCATCATATTCCATATCCCTGGGAGGGAGTGCACTCTGGGATGACGGAACGATTTGCAGATTCAAAGGTGGCTGGATCTGAGGAGGCAACATGTGCATGGAAATACCCACACCTCTGCGGTTAAGTGACATTTAAGTACTGGTTAAAATGACATAATTAGGTATAAGGAAGAAAGCCTGAAAATAAATAGCTTGTGTTTGGAGCCGTTAACGTTAAACCTCTTCTCTGCGTTACAGTCTGAACATAGACGTAACCGAAGCTGGCAGCTCACGACAATGCGTTCACAAGCCTGTGCGTGCGACCACAGTGTTAATATGCTAACGGCTAATGATTACATTTTAGGGAAGCGGGGCTCAATCCCACGTTTGGCTACCCAGCTTTAGGTCTTTCTTAAGCGCTTGAGGCGATTTCAAGATGTTTTCTTAGAGAATGACACTGTACTGGAAAGCAAATGAGTCGGAATGCAATGGTCTGTATGATATCAAGTCATATCCACTCACATCCTACTAAATGATCACCACTACGATTACTACTATCACTACTGCCGAATTAGTTTCATATTCTTTACCAGTACAAGCTCCGTCTCCAATGCTCACCGACAGGAGTTGAAGACATACCCGTCCATCTCTCTTTCGATTACACACGAAGTAACCCCTTTAAATGAAGGCCACTGGAACACACTATAAGTCACAGTTTTTGGATAATTTATTTTGGCCTAAAATTTGCAAAACAGTGTAACAGATTCTTGTAACTATCGTACCATTATAAATGAGACACCTGACAAGTTCCGGTCCAAGAGATATAAGCTGACGTTTCAGCAGAGCTTTACGTTTACTGATAGTGAGATAGAATACCATTTTTGTTACATTAAGGCCGATATATAAAGTATTTGACCTTAGATTAATGCAGACAATGCCCTCAGATCAAACTTAATTCGGAAATGTGCGTTGTATAAACATTAATCCCAGATTATATCGCGGTGAAGTAGGATACACTTTGACAGGCGAAAATTCGTGGATCAAAGTCGGGTTTAAATGCTATCGTCAGTTTACCGGGTAGTGACATGTCAAAACAACGCTTCTGTTTTGCGCAAAAACAAACTGAAATAGTAAAGAAGTTGTTACTAACACGTAAATATGTAACTATGCCATTCCCCAGACTGTTGAAGCTCGAAATATATTTTTCGATCTGTAGGGTTATGTTGAAAAAATTATCAGCTACGTACGTAATGAATGAAGGTAATAATTAATCTCTTAACAATTCTTGGAGGTATCTCATAATTTTATAGACGCTTAGCACCTCAGCGGCGTAGTAATAAATGAAAATAGAAATATTTGCCGTGTACAGGGCAGTGACTATACAATGCGTATTATTTTTTGAACTATCGAACACATGCGTAAATGGCTGTGACAGCTGCTTGTGCGTTGATGAATGAACCATAGACGAGCGTATGTAAATTACTTAGCAACGCTTTTTAGGGCTTAGTTTTGTTGTTGTTTAGATAGCTCAGAGGTTGCCTTCTAGCGTGCAGTGGAAAGGGCCACATGTTCGGACCTAAGTTCTTGAAATTTTTTCCATATGACATCACTACCTCTGTTGGACTGATCATAAAGACAATTATAAAAACATTACGGTTGAAACCGTACTTCACGTTATCTGAACATCTTGGGCCATTGTGTGTTTCCTTTCGTTTACTTTACAGATATCTGTGTATTCCGATGTGTATACTGACGACGGAATTAAATGAGAAATCATTAAGCTCAGGGTTCGCTTGGACAAAAGTATTGTGCCCCAATTAGAACTAAGGTTGAAAGCGCAAAACGTCGAGCGACTATCTGCTAAAACCAAGCAAAAGAAACCAGCCGCTGACTCCAATGTGCATGCTGCTTTAAACACTAAGATTTTATATCACAGGAAGCTTTCACATGGTTGTTGGCGATTTGTTTAAAACAGATGTAGCAACACCTTGCAGAGCTGTACACGCGGGGTAGGCCCGCGTTGCCTCAGTAAAGAAAAAATCCATCGAAATTCCTACGAAGAAAATGACGTGAGAAAACCCCATGCGATTTTTATCACATACCGGCAGCGCGTTTACCTGGTGAAATAGGGCTGTTGATGGTACCCTTATCCCCATTAAATCTCGTAGTTGTGAAAGTCCAGATATATTTAGGTATCGTCGTGGATAGTTTTCATTAAATATTAAAGCAACCCCAGACGCTAACCGCCATTAAAACGTTTAAATGCGTACTAGGCACCGCATATAATTTCGGGACGAAAATCTGTTTACGGAGAAATTCCAGTACTACAGAAAATGAAGCTAGCACGAGTCACAATGCAATGAGTGTGGAATTTATTAACGATGTATTTTCATGAAAACAGTTAACATTGTTTTCTAGTTTGCCGTAGTAACTTTATGAACTCTTTTCGCGTTCTATTGTCTCTTTATTCTGGCCCAATATAATTTTCAGCAACAAATCTTTTTTTTATTTATTGGGGCAAGTTTGAAGGTCGCTCCTTTTTCTGTTTACTTTCCTCCATCTTTATAAAACGACATCTTCGATTACAAATACTGTGTACCTACGATTTGCGATTAATTTCTGCTTTTGAAGTAAAATAATTGTGTCGGTGTCCGATTTTAGCGGTGTTGCCGAGCATGTTTCGTGCTAACTTAGATCAATGCTTAACCTCCGGGGGATCCAAGTTTAGTGTTATACAATCGAGCGGAGTCCTGAACAAAGTTGAGTTTCTGAACTACCATCAAAACTGACCTCCAGGCAGTAATGTTTGTCCAATCGTCCCTAAGAAACACTTTCTAAAAGAGCATCCAGTAGATTAATTTCACCGTAAGCTGAAGGAGTGGAACACTAGAACCAGACATAAAATGCAAGTAGTAGTTCGTCAGTTGCGAATACAACCACCAAAATGAAATCGAACAATGTTTACAGAATAAGAAATTGTGTGTGTCAATGCCATGTCTCTGAAATAACTATGAGATAACAGTTATCTCCCTATGCACAAGTAGACATTGAGTTATTTCTGGCAGAGATCATTATTTGCATTCTAGAACTGAGAAGTTTCAGTTCAGTAAGGTATCGAGAAAAGTGGATTCCTTTTGTCTGTAATTAGTCTTATTTACTTTCAAATACCGTTCTTGAAATGTATCTCATTCAGCTGCAAAGAAAATTACAGCTTGCATGAGTCAAATCTTTTTACTCTTCTTTTATGAAAGTACAGGATCATACTTTATACCTTCTATAGGTCTTCCGTAATGTATTTTGTTTCTCTTGAAGCTTGTCATTTTCAACAAGGAAAGCGCTTCGTGCTTTGTGTAGTCATTTACGTATTTCATTCCGTGTTTCTAAAGCACACGTTGTTAATCATGCTGTGACGATCATCTGGTCGATATATATGACATTCGCACTGTTTTCATGTTATATGTAGTCCCCGTCATCACCCGTAACGTAAAAGTAACAACACATTCTACTAAAATATTACACATGTTTGGCTCTATATTTAAACACCATTAATCCACTTAAATTACCAATCACCAGAAGCTATATTGTACAATGAACAGAAGATTTCCACAGTGGTAATTTTTATTTTCTGAATGTTATTAAAGTCGAACGGGACATAAACACACAAAATATTTTCAGATGCAGATAGATGATAAATCGGACGTCTTTAGTAGGACGTTACATAGGAGGACACTAAATTATATCTTAGTTCATAGCGCGGATGGAAATGTTTGTATTTGAATAATAATTGAGGTATACTTTATGGGTTGAGATCGCTTTTTAGCAAAATGCTGCTACTTTTTTATCTTCTTTTCGTTATTAATGAAAGAAATAGGGAGCTAGAAATGAGCGTTAGTGACTGTATCTGCAAGTAGAAAAAACAAAAATTTACGCAGTTTTTCGTTTACTGTGAACACCGTGCAAGTTATTTCGCTACAGTAGACTTCCTTGAATTTGAAGTTTTTGGTTTTTAATATGTAACAGCTGTAACACACTCTGATTGTGCTAAACAGCGAATATTTCCTTATATTACCTATCATAAAACAGTCTAGAAACCCAACAGCAGAGACTACTTGTCTAGCAGCAGTTCGAATTTTTCAGTAGTCTTGAATCGACCTATCTCTGGGTTTTCAGATTTTGGATCAAAATCCGTTCTGTAGTTTGTGTAACTACTTCAGACAATATGCATTCTCGTATGCCACGCAGAAGTCTTTAATTTGTGTATACACTGGAAAAGTTGCTTAATAACGTCGTTTTTTCGTTTGTTTCACCAAGAATGTCAAAAGTTATTCAAAAGTGCGAAAAGCGACGTTCATTTGTTTCACCCGAAGGTATACACTCCATATGAAACACGCTGTGGATGGACAGCATTTCGTTGATCATGATTCTAATTGTGTAATATTGTGGGAATAATCACCTCAATGTTGTGTGCACCAAATATCGTCGTCTTTTAACACCATGATTCCGGATCTGTAATTTTTTAAAGAAAACTTATTGATTTGAACGCAGTTCCGTCAAACATAATTATTTGTATCTAATGGTTCTGCGCTAAAAGTGTTAGCTAGCCTAAAAGCCACAAACAGTTGTATTTTGCAGTAATGGATTGCCACCAGCAAACGTTATCTGTTAACATCTTGGTAACGAATGTGTTCTAATTGGCTGTAAATAATTGTTTGGTGAGGTTTCCATAAAAAACAATTTCACCCTAACGATATTTCCTCTACTGCAACACTTTTTTTGAAAAAAAAAGGTTATCTATATATATTTCTAATAAATTGGATTCGATGCGACTATTTTTATTAGACATAATAGGAGTTCTAACTGTGAAAAACTTACTTTCTCTTTATTTATTTATTAATTCACTAAGTTAGCATGATTGGATTACGGCCTAAGGATCTCTCTTACTTCTGACCAGGCATTCAACGCACTTTGCATTACATTCATTACGGTAAATATTATATAATTTTCATCTAATACATGACGTTGTAAAACATTTAGTAGCTCCTAAGCCCTATACTCCAGAAAGAGAGGAAAATAAAGACAGTTTAGATTGGTTAACGAGCGGTACAACAATAAATGCAAGTTACAGAAAAGTTGATTGAAACTATTAGGGCTAGCAACAATGGACATGAGAGAACGAGTGGAAGAGAGACGGGCAGAGGAAAGTTGTTTCTCGACGTTTCATACAGAGCATACTCTGTCATCAATGCCCAGGCGGTTCAAATGCTGCTTCAATTGAAATCGTTTGACTTACAGGTTTCTGATTGTCCTACAGCAATATTACATATTACAATTGACATTTGCGTTAATTTAGATCTTTAAATGCATTAGCAGCATTAACGTCAACATTTCATGCCTCTTATTTCCCCTACTTAGGCAAGATAAACTTTTTTCGTTGTGTTACATTTCAAATAATCAAAAGTACGCAACGGATTCCGAAACAGTGCAGCTTAATGGCGAAATACTGTATGACAGAAATTTACATTTGAAGCGTTTTGAAGCATTTCCTTCGGAAATTTTAAGGGAGTGTGTTGATAGTGACGTTAAAAATAATCTGTGGCTGTTTGTCATAACTGATTGGCTAAAATTTACAGACGCGCGAAATTTGGCACGGACTTCAATGCGAGATGCCTTTAATAGGTTCAACAACGAAACATTGTCTCGAAATTTGGTAGAAAATTCGAAGAAATTCTGGTCGTACGTGAAGTACACAAGCAGCAAGACGCAGTCAATACCTTCGCTGCGCAGTGCCGATGGTACTGTTACCAACGACTGTGCCGCTAAAGCGGAGTTATTGAACGCAGTTTTCCGAAATTCCTTCACCAGGGAAGACGAATGGAATATTCCAGAATTTGAAACACGAACAGCTGCTAGCATGAGTTTCTTAGAAGTAGATACCTTAGGGGTTGCGACGCAACTCAGATCGCTTGATACGGGCAAGTCTCCAGGTCCAGATTGTATACCGATTAGGTTCCTTTCAGATTACGCTGATACAATAGGTCCCTAATTAGCAATCATATACAACCGCTCGCTCACCGATAGATCTGTACCTACAGATTGGAAAATTGCGCAGGTCGCACCAGTGTTTAAGAAGGGTAGTAGGAGTAATCCATCGAATTACAGACCTATATCATCGACGTCGGTTTGCAGTAGGGTTTTGGAGCATATACTGTATTCAAACATTGTGAATCACCTCGAAGGGAACGATCTATTGATACGTAATCAGCATGGTTTCAGAAAACATCGTTCTTGTGCAATGCAGCTAGCTCTTTATTCGCACGAAGTAATGGCCGCTATCGACAGGGGATCTCAAGTTGATTCCGTATTTCTAGATTTCCGGAAAGCTTTTGACACCGTTCCTCACAAGCGACTTCTAATCAAGCTGCGGGCCTATGGGGTATCGTCTCAGTTGGGTGACTGGATTCGTGATTTCCTGTCAGGAAGGTCGCAGTTCGTAGTAATAGACGGCAAATCATCGAGTAAAACTGAAGTGATATCAGGTGTTCCCCAGGCAAGCGTCCTTGGACCTCTGCTGTTCCTGATCTATGTAAATGACCTGGGTGACAATCTGAGCAGTTCTCTTAGGTTGTTCGCAGATGATGCTGTAATTTACCGTCTAGTAAGGTCAAAAATGGTGCAAATGGCTCTGAGCACTATGGGACTTAACATCTATGGTCATCAGTCCCCTAGAACTTAGAACTACTTAAACCTAACTAACCTAAGGACATCACACAACACCCAGCCATCACGAGGCAGAGAAAATCCCTGACACCGCCGGGAATCGAACCCGGGAACCCGGGCGTGGGAAGCGAGAACGCTACCGCACGACCACGAGATGCGGGCTAGTAAGGTCATCCGAAGACCAGTATCAGTTGCAAAGCGATTCAGAAAAGATTGCTGTATGGTGTGGCAGGTGGCAGTTGACTCTAAATAACGAAAAGTGTGAGGTGATCCACATGAGTTCCAAAAGAAATCCAGTGGAATTCGATTACTCGATAAATAGTACAATTCTCAAGGCTGTCAATTCAACTAAGTACCTGGTTGTAAAAATTACGAACAACTTCAGTTGAAAAGACCACATAGAAAATATTGTGGGGAAGGCGAGCCAAAGGTTGCGTTTCATTGGCAGGACACTTAGAAGATGCAACAAGTCCACTAAAGAGACAGCCTACACTACACTCGTTCATCTTCTATTAGAATATTGCTGCGCGGTGTGGGATCCTTACCAGGTGGGATTGACGGAGGACATCGAAAGGGTGCAAAAAAGGGCAGCTCGTTTTGTATTACCACGTAATAGGGGAGAGAGTGTGGCAGATATGATACGCGAGTTGGGATGGAAGTCATTAAAGCAAAGACGTTTTTCGTCTCGGCGAGATCTATTTACGAAATTTCAGTCACCAACTTTCTCTTTCGAATGCGAAAATATTGTGTTGAGCCCAACCTACATAGGTAGGAATGATCATCAAAATAAAATAAGAGAAATCAGAGCTCGAACAGAAAGGTTTAGGTGTTCGATTTTCCCGCGCACTGTTCGGGAGTGGAATGGTAGAGAGATAGTATGATTGTGGTTCGATGAACCCTCTGTCAGGCACTTAAATGTGAATTGCAGAGTAATCATGTAGATGTAGATGTAGATGTGCATTTTGTTAACTTTTTCCACTGTGCAGGGAGTACCTCACATAAAATGCTGTATTTACGACCACGTTTGAACTACTGATAACTACACCCATACTCTGCAAACTACTGTGAACTTCATGGCATAGGTTACTACCTGTTGTACCAGTTATTACAGCCTCCTCGCGTTCCATTCAAGCATGGAGCGTGCCAAAAATAATATTTTAAATGTCACTCTGCACGCTGTAATGAATACAATCTTGCCCTCACGACCCTTGTGGGACCGATTCAAATATTCCTAGCTCCATTACTTAAAGCCGGCTTCTGGAAAGCTTTCACCTGTTTAGTTTCGTCATCCTCAAGAGTCAACCAATTCTGTTTCTTCAGCGCATCTGAGACGCTCTCCCTCAAGTCGAACAAATATTCTTGTCGCCTTTCTCTGTAGACGTTCAGTATCTCCTGTTCGTTATATTTAGTACAGGTAGCACACACTTGAGCAATATTCTATGATGGGTTGCACGAGTGATTTGTAAACAATCTTCTTCGCAGACTGGTTGTGTTTCCCTAGAATTCTACCAGTGACTGGAAGTCTGCCACCTGCCTTACTCACGACTGAGACTGTGATAGTTTCATTTCGTATTCATACAAACTGTTAAACCAGGCATTTCTTTGAATTGACCGATTCCAATTGTGACACGTAGGTACTGAAGTCATAGGATACTACGCTTTTCAGTTTTGTGAGATGCACTGTTTTAGATTCTGAGTTTTCATTGCAAGTTGTCAACCTCGCACCACTTTCAAATCTTATCAATATTCGACTGAATATCTAAGCGGCTTTCTTCAGACAGTAATTGCATCATCTGCGAAGAGGCTGTAGTTACTATTAATAGTGTCTGCAAGGTCATTAATATGCAGCGTGGGCAGGAAGTTCTTCAACAGGCTTCCGCGGGGCACATCCGAAGTTAACTTTTACATCTGTCGATGAGAGTCCATCCAAGATAACATGCCTCGCCCTCATTACCAAGAAACTTTGAGAAAGAAGTAAATTTCTAAAGTTTTAGGAGCAAATGTTGCTATTGTAAGGTAATAACAAAGTTGAAATCAGTAACAAGAGGTAACAGAAGTTGTAATTTGAACCGTATTCCCTCGTGCTGAAACGTAACCAATAACTTCAACACTTTAAAACAGTCTTAACACTACATGTTTTACGTCATTACAACATGAGTAAGGAAAACAAGTGCTAAATGAATACACGGCTCTCTGCAATAGAACTCTGTTCTCTGCCCGCAAAGAATTATTAGACAAGACCAACCTATAGAGCTCTCACCCCTCCCCCCCCCCCCCCAATCACCCCAGCCCCCCATCCACACAAAGTCCTAAAACCTACTGTCACTCTCTCTCTCTCTCTTTTCACACCACACACACACACACACACACACACACACACACACACACACACAAATTCATAGACACCTCTGCCAGGAACACCTTCAACTGTTACATTGTCAGCCATCTTGTTTTTACACCTTCAATTGTTCCACTGCCCGCCAAGTTTGTTTTTACAGCTGGTAAACAGTGACAGTGGCAACTCAAATATAGTATTTGACAGTGATGAAGATGAGGAAAAAGAAAACGTAAGTGAAACATTATGTAAGTAGACATCCCCCCCCCCCCCCCCCCCACACACACACACGTGTGCATAGAATTAATTAATTTCTGGCGTAGAAATAACAATTTTCAAATCGTAATTTTGGCTTAAACAATTTGTCTACTTTAAGGTGTAAGTGGTTGCAGATGACAAACTGTGGAACAAAACAGTCACTGTAGAAACACCACACATCAGAAAAACCGCACCATGTGGTAAAAAGGTATGGATTGATAATTTATGTGTTTTTTCAAATATCTGTAATTACGATTTAAAAACTAATAGTTATGTGTATACAAACAGTGAAGAACATTCTTTATTTTTAACAGATGAAAAATAAAAGCTGAAGACGCTGCAACTGCAGTGAGACATGTTTGGGTTAAAAAACAAAATTGCGTTTTGCTAAAGGCGGACCCTATCCAAAACATAAGTACTCTAAATATGCGTAAGTCTTAATGGAATGACTTTTATGTTCTGTCATTCATTGTGATGACTTTCGTTGAAGAACTGACTATCAAATCGATCACATGAAGGGCGGTTGTACATGAACATTGGAACAGAATGTTGGAAAATCAAGGAACAAATTCGTGGACAAACTAAAAGCTATTAAAATATGACTCGGAAGTACAATAAATTCTCGGAACCAGCTGCTGCTTAGTAGAGACAGTCTATCTTAGATGCACTGACGAAATCAGCAGCTGTTAGTAAAACCAGTACATAATTGTAAACTTGAGAAAGAAGTAAGTTTCTAAAGTTTTAGGAGCAAATGTTGCTATTGTAAGGTAATAATAAAGTTGAAATCAGTAACAAACTAGCGACCCTCCTCTGCCGTGCACGGTTAGCACTATGTACGGCCGGACGAATAGTCTGGCGTAGCGGTATCAAATTACGCACACACACACACACACACACACACATACACACACACACGGCTTCCTCGTGAATCAGCCTGTCTGCTAGTGAAAACCGTATCAAAATCCCTACAGTAGTCAATGAAGTCAGCCTTCACGTACAGCCAGTAAAACACGACGGGGGACTTCAATTTATAAATTGTATAGACTCTAATTGCCTGAAATACTTGACATTAAAACATGTATGTTGGTAATAAATATCTGGTTAGGTTGATTTTTCTTTCTTTTCAGGAGGAGGAGATTAGTGTTTAACGTCCCCTCGACAAAGAGGTCAGAGATTGAGCACAAGCTCGGATTGGGGAGGGATAGGGAAGGAAACCGGAGCGCTCTTTCAAAGGAACTATCCCGGCATTTGCCTGAAGCGAATAATACTTGGGATTTTAAGGATGTCTCCTTGATGCCGCTTTATTCACAGTGGGAGATGACCTTCGCCACATTAATAAAAGTAAATCCATTAGTCCTGATGCTCAAGGAATGGTGCAGACTATTGCAGAACCCTTAATTCTTTTCAGCGAACTCATAAAATTATTGTAAGTTAAATCGTACTTCACAACCCATTTACACTTCACAACATGTATGACTTCGTCAAAGTTCTACGGTACTAATCTTCATTCATTATACATTCAGTACGAAGAGTGGTTTGGCTAACTGTTACTTCTCTAACATTCTAAAACTACTGCAAGAATGGTGGGGTTCGTACAGAACAGTATCGCAGTAGATTATTGCTTATGAATGGTAATGCGTTTTCTCTGTGTTTAGTAGCTCTAAACAGCACTATGAACTACACTTAACCTTGATAGTATAGTGTGCTTAGTTTGTATTGCCAGTATTTCAGAAGCGTATCGACATCCACTTTTTCCGGAGATTCTTGTTGTCTACGCATCACATTTGAATGGTTCAAATGGCTCTGAGCACTATGGGACTTAACATCTATGGTCATCAGTCCCCTAGAACTTAGAACTACTTAAACCTAACTAACCTAAGGACATCACACAACACCCAGCCATCACGAGGCAGAGAAAATCCCTGACCCCGCCGGGAATAGAACCCGGGAACCCGGGCGTGGGAAGCGAGAACGCTACCGCACGACCACGAGATGCGGGCGCACATTTGAATTTATCACCTCATTTACACTAATAAAACATTGCGTAGACTGTGCATGTGTGTGCGGACGAAAACAAAAATCATCGTTATGATTACTCACATGGCATGTTATTGTGAGTATTTGCGGAACACTGCTGCGGAAAAAAAACAATCGTATTACTTCGTGTTAACGAAAATTTAATTTCAAGTCCCGATAAGCTATAAGGCTGACCTTTATCGACCGGAAGTTTTGCTGTTACTCTCCTTCAGAAAGACCCCATTTACGCTAGTGTGATCCAACCAGTGACAAAACAAACATGCTCTCTTGTTTTATCGACTACCTGATATTATAACTGCAATAGCGTACCATGCGTTTACCAGTTGTCATAATCGCCGGAAATTCAGTAAGTCTTGTTTACTGTAACCGCAATTACTTTTTTGTCACCCATGCTGCAACGATTCCACCCATTGTCTGTCACATTTAAAGTCGGTAAATGGGTTTCTAATGGGACAATATGTCTTATTTAGTGACTTGCTTCTCATTAGAGTTTGTGTAGAATTGTAAAACATAGACATCGTTCTGTTTCTTCATCTACGAACACTTGGTAAAGCGTGGATTGCCGCTGTTGTAACCGTTATCAATAGCTGACCTTTTAGTGCGGCCTCAGTGTCAGGCTTGAGAATCAACCTGTTAGTTCGAAACTAGTCGCAAAACATATGTACTGTAACTGAAATAGATAAAAAACGCTCCACGAAATATCAGTAAAGGTCTTCTGTACCTGAATTAACAAAACGTTGAAACTAAAAAAAAAAACTTCGGGCGTGACTACAAACGAGCCGGTATTACGCAATAAACGCAAAACCAACGTCATATTCTCTCTGTCATGGACGAACTCTGTATTGCCTTACGTCTTGGATTGGCCCACCATTAGGGTAAACATATTACTAAACATTTCTTCCATAGGAAGAAAAGAACAGGGCAGACATCAGGTACACTTACGGGCCACCTACATCCACAAAAGTTCAGTTCAAGCAATATCAGTAAAGAGGATTACTGTGAACCATTATCGGGAACCACAAGAAAAGAAGATCACGGAACCATGAACAAATATTTTTGTTGTTTTTTTCTTCTTTTTTTTATAAAAATATTTTCTGGTAGAGAATTGTTTCCTTTCACAAGGCGTAGCATTTCGCTATAAATTCTGCATTGTCGCTTCGAACTCTATCGAAAAACTTTCAAAAGTTGTTCAAAGACGTTTACTGAGTAGATCTATAGCATTATGGTACATCGTCTCGAGTGTTTGAGTAATTATACTGCACGAGAAAATAAGTGCATATATGAAACCACTACAAATTTCCTGCTACACTCCCTGACAGAAGTCCAGCTGATATTTCAAGCGTGAGAGGTAGCCTGTACGTTTCTGGATTAAGATTAGACACCGCTTTGATGCACCTTTTGTCTCGTTAGTGCTCCGGGGCCTACTAGGTCATCAGTTATAAAGCAGATACAGCTTACCAAACAATCGAAGAATAGCTAGAAAAGTTGACCAAGGAAAGAATCGCTGAGGCAACATTAGATCGTTGATGAGATGGTTTCAGCACTTAACCTTGAAATTAAGAAACAGCACTGGAAAACTGCACCAAATCAACCCTAGAGTCGATGACCAAAACTCGTCTGAAGAGCCTAGTCTGCGATACCCTCATCGAAAAACGTTTTACCATATCTGTCGATGACACTGCAAGTCCACGTCATACACTTCGAATGTTATTTTGTGCGTGACAGTTCGTGCTGCACCTAATTAAAGTCTGTCGCGATAAAGGCATTTGGTGTTTTGAACGGTTACTTTAAGTAGGTTGCTCTGTGCAGTGACTGGAAAGATTGCCATCAGTAGCGCAATTAAAGTGTACGCGTTTTGACTGATGGTTGAACTTTGTATTTAATTAAAGTTGCATGTTTTGGTTATTACTCGTGCGCAGATACTATTTCTGTTTATCAGTTTGAAATGACAATTTATTAATTAGTTTAGTATCATAATGGGTCTATCACGATTTCAGCGATACGGCGTAACGCATGCTAACAGGCCATTCACTAATGAGCCACTAGAAATTGTGGATTCTTGATATAAAAACACGTAGACAAAATTATCTGTGGGCGATCTACTAAAACATTCATAAGTAAAACTGAAATTTACAGAACCATGACATAATTTACCGTGGTCTTAAAAACAGCAGGTTGTTAAAATATTCGTCATCAACGCAATGTTAAATACATTACTGACGTCGTCACAGTTTCATTCTTGAAGTAACTTACGTTTATTCACTACATCGTATACAACTGGAGCTAATGGCTAAGCAAGCCGATTTGTAGATACTGCATGCGAACATACGTTTTATATCTTGCATGTGCATTTTACGAGATTTTTTACTGTTTATGATCGTTATATCCTACCGTGTGTCCTGCTCGAACAGTTAAATAATAGCGGAAATTTTGTCGCGCCAGACGGTTCATTCCTAAAAGCGTTATAGTTACTGATTTATCTGAAGCAATTTTTGCAGTGCCAGTTTCAACAAAGTGTGGCCAGGATAGTATACCGTAAAATTCACTGAACGTGGCTGCTACGTCTGAAACTGTAAGCAGTACTTGTTTCTATTGGTGAAACTGAAGTAATATCGATATGTGGTAATTGTTTCACATCCCTTCAGTAGTATAGAAACTCCAGTGCTCCGATACATTATCAGTTCTTGGAATCCAAGATAGTAGTGTAAACCTATCAAAAATTCGTGATATTAAGGACTATAATGGGAAAACGAAACCAATAATCTAGATACTTTATATTTTTCATGTAACAACTGGTGCATTGTTCTGCTAATCCATGAAGTAGATTCACCAAATGCGAAGATCCTAAAGTTACAAAGCACAGTGAGCGAAGTGCGCATGCTACCTAGTTTCGTTACAGCACTCCTAATTTCTTAACCGCAAATGCTTAACATCGTGATAATGTGCTTAATTCCTTGATAACTATCTTTTGCAGTTCACTTAGCATACTTGACACTCATTTTCAGCATCGGTGTCATTGGCACTTACATATTGACAAACACTATAGCTTCAAGTGACTCGGTTGGCATTGATAGCAGCGCAGTTAAGCACCCCACAAACCAAACATCATCATCATCATCATCATCATCAAGTGACTCTGTGAAGTGAGGACTTACATCAAACTATCACAAATACATTCAATGCTGAATCTAATCCAACTTTCCAGAACTGTAGCTCTCGTTACAAACGACGCAAATGTCATCATTTTTCTTGTTCTTTAACTTACGCTTTCCTTTTTTCTGCTTATTACACGGCGGGTGTGTTATCTTCTCAGGTAAAAATAAGCCTCGCAACCTTCGAAGATTGTCAATAGATGGCGTGAGGCTGTTGTTGTTGAAACGGATACCTAATTCCGAAAACCCATAGGCATGCATATTTCTTCAACATAGCAATTGCGACTTCTTGTAACTGTTGAGAGAGCTTCATCGGGAATTTCTACAGATCTCAGAGGGAAAATGCCTGTTTTATTGAATATAGTTTGTATATTCACCATTTTTCCTCCAAAACGATTTGAAGTGATCCCGAGGGTCATCTAATAAATACGAGTAATCTTCCTAGCAAAATAAGTGTTTTTTGGCTACGTGCTGTTTCCCTTCTTCACGGTTTTGCTTATACTTGCAGCCATCGTGTCTGAAACGGACACAAAACCTAAGTATGAAATTGCGATGCCCGTGTTATTCCGAATTATGATGCCATGAGGCACAGCGGCGACTACAGCCGTTATGAAATACAAGAAATGTATTCGTAGTTGCGAATATGAACAATAATCAATTACGACAATCAAAATTTTTGCTGGGCTGGGACTCGAAGCCGGATTTCCCGCTTATCGTGAACGTTCGCCTTGCCATTTTATTTTTATTTTTTTTTTAAGTTTGTTCGTTGTATTTGGTCGTAGTGGACGTCATATGACATCCATGGAAGTCCTTGTTGATCCGTTCCCTCAGTTTTTTTTATTACAGGGACTGCTCTCTGTCCGAACGCGCTGAGCTATCAAACACGACTCACTAACAGACCAAATTTCCCTATGTTGTCAACCATGTCTCTACGTCCTATATTCGTACATCCATTATGTATATTCCCGTACAGGAGAGACATTTTACTAGAAACTCGCTTTCACTGCGTCGGCGGACAAATGCGGTATTGCAGTGCCTGTTTATTCCGAATCGCGATGCCACGGTACTTCAGACATGGGTGCATCTCCGAAGGAACGCATATCCGAGGAACATTGAATCGTAATTCGGTATAACATAGCCACTGCAATATTGTATCTATCCGCCGACATCGGACAAACGACTTTCTAGTAAAATGTCTCTCCTGACCGGGAATATACGTAATGGATGTACGAGTACAGGTTGTAGACACATTGTTAACATTATATGGAAGTTTTGGGGTGGTCGTGAGACGTGCTCGAATACCATAATGTTAAGTCAGCCGTTCGTGATAAGCGGAAAAATCCGGATTCGAATCCCAGCCCGGCACAAATTTTCATTGTCGTCATTCCATTACACAGCTGACAGTTGTCCATATTCGCAACTGCGAAAACATTTGTGTTAAAAAATGTAAGATTCGTCGTCGTTTACTCAAGCGATTATTTCAGTAATAATACATTTAAGTCCAAATCTGATGACTACGACTGTAAGTATGTTCCTTAGCTAATACTACTGCATACAGGTGTCTACAAAATTACTTGAAAAACTTGATAAACTTGTATTATAGTATCAACCCAGCAAACAACGTGCTACCCGCCATACTGCGCACAATCTATATGTCCTGCAGATTCTGCTCAGAATGTCTTTCCTGTGTGAAGAGATTCCTCCCACTAATTTGTTGAGGACTTTTGGAACTCAATCCATAACGCTTAACTTACATCATAACAACGAATATGTCTGCTATCACGAAAGAAACTATATCACAGAATTGGGTAAGTTTACCCTACTTTCTCGGTCTATTGCTCATCAATTCTCTTGGTTTCATGTTCTACTTACCTCCATTTTGTTTCTATTACGATCATTATTATGTCTTCCATTCTAACCCGTTTCCTGGCCGATTTGTATGTTTCCCTGTCTCTCCGAGTGATTTCCAGTATATTTCAGTGCACTGCTCGTTGAGTAATCTTAATTTACGAATTTGAAGTCAACATTTTTACTTCCGTAAGTCAAAGCTTTTAATACACATTGACTGACAAATTGTCTTTCCCTACTTACATGTAAACTCGAAGAGATGAAGGAATTAGTATTTAGAGCTACATCAGACCAGTTCTGATATGTTTTTATAGTGTGGGGAACATGATTTGAGTCTGATACATTCACGTTACTAGCTGTGCTTATTTTCTATTCACCAATCTAATGGTCAAAGGCAAAATCAGGAAAGACTGTCCCTTATCTTTCCAGCGCCTCTTTCATTGTCACGTACAGTTCGGTAAGCATTCTTCAGATCCGCACGTGTCTGTCTGAATATCAGAATATGTACGACGGACATTTATTAAATAGCGAGATACGTATGTTGTTATGAAACAAAACGGCAACAATATATTCTGTGGCATCAATGTTAACAGTTTTTCGTTGTAGTATTCACCATCATTTACACATCCATCCCGTCTGTCTGTGATGTTTCTAGCTGCAATGATAAAGAAGTTGATCACTTCGGTGTGCTTACCACACGTGAACCTTGTTTGACCACCACGAAAAATGCTTGGAGCGGCTCGTAGAGATGAAAACTGGACGTTGCGAGCTAGGGATTGCAAAGTAGATGCAGTAAGAATTTTCCTATCATCTCTCACGTATTCTGAATAGCACAACCACATCTTTTGAGAAAATAGCATCGTGTTGTCACCTTATCGAAGGTTCCACAACAGGTTTTCCTTCAAAATTGTCACAAAAATTTGGCTTTGAGAGTGTCAGAATATGTGTTTACCAGCTGAGACGTGAGATTTAAATTTTTCTCTTAGTGAGTGAATTAGGACATCTCTGGTGAAAACTCTCTGTTGGTTTCACGTTCTTGGTGTGGAATTCGTGTTTCAGTGGAAGTTGTAACACTCAAGAAAATCGTTGTTCTCTTTGAAAACCAATGTTGGAGTTCAGCACAAATGCGGACTGAGCTGGAACCGATCTCGAACAAGTATGGCAATTACCCTTGTCACGAATTGTTGAATCCAAAAATTAAAATATGAAGCCATTTGTGCGGTTTTATTGCTCATCGATCGAGACCTCATCCAGCCTTCCGGTGCGACGACCTTCGATTACACTTGTTCTGCTATCGAAAACTGATCAACCAACTAATACACGCTGTCGCCGCTGAGAGTTTTTGCCATGCTGTTTATCTTTCCCAAGTAAATTTCGGCCGCGTTCGCCAATTCGAATAACTAAAATCGCCGGAAGAAGCTGATGTTCTGAAATGAACATAAGAAGTCGCGTTTGCTTTTACTTCTTTCAGTTTGTTGTCGACATTTTGCAACAAAGTAGAATGTCTTAGTTAACAATGTCCGGAGGTTTTCCTGCTAAAGCAGCCCTACCCCTCTCGACAGATCATTCTGTCACTGTCATGTGGAGCTTGCCTGCAACGGAAGTCTTCTGCAGTAGTTGGTATTCCTTTGATGTCGGAGATCTGTCCCTAATATTTTATTTAGCCTAGAAGAGTGTTGACTATGTCTAGTGTTTCCTTAACGTTTCCGGTTCCTAACAACATCGCTAATAGTGTATGTGTCTGCATGAAGGCTCAGTCACAGGTTCCTGAGGAATGTTCGATACTGTGATCTCCCAGGTTTTTTCTCTGCATCACTGATTGAAAGTGTGCGTTCTGGTATTCAGTTGTTGATATTGCGACGTCCGACTGAGCTGTCTTATTCAGGTGCTGAGAGCTGTGCTATTGTGGGAACTGGACTCTAACCAGGCATTGAAGTATTGTTGGCGTTGCACCGCTAATAGCACCTCATCCACAATAAATAGTAAACGCAGAAAGAATGTGCATTTCACGGAATAAGAGTGCGGGCTCACGAACAAAAGAGCTACAAATGAGCACTAAAGGGCGTAGGGATACAGAACGTCACCTCAGCTACATACAGTGTTGGCAAAAGCTAAGGACACAACTAACCACATGATGTGTCACTACCAAGAAACTTGTACCATAAATGGAAAGAACTGCTAAGGTATAGTACAGCTAAGTATTGAAGGTAACTGAAAAAAGTACGCAATGAGACGAACGGGGATGGCGTTGTTATTGAGAGAGAACGGTTTCACTGAAGTGACCATGATCTATTATTGCCCGCTGGACACTGGGAGAGACGGCACGTGGATCTTAATAGGGTGTGTGATCAGTACGGATGACAATGCATGCTCTGCAATGCGCGCGCTTGGTGGTCAGAAAATGGGTAAGACTTACTTGTGGTAGGATTTTATATTCTTTCATCAGCGTTATTCACAACTGCTCGATGGTCGTTAGTACTCGTACGTCTCCCCAAGTCGGGGGAACGAGTAAGCATGTCCATCCACCGAATATCCTCTCTTTCCAAGAACACCTCTACCTGAGCAGTCCGACGCGGTCACTCACTGTCGTCCACAAAAATGAAATCATGACAGAGAGCATCCCTGGAAAGACGCATACGAGTATGGAGATGCAGTACAGTGTTACAATAACACTGACTGGTGAGTGTACCACGTTCTAGGATTTGGAGGTCAGAATGCCCATGCAACATTATGCTACCCCAAACCGTAGTATCCAGACTACCAAAACGACGATGTTTGACAGTGTTCCTGGGTGCATTGCGTACACTCTTATGGCGAAAGGCGGGGACACGCAGTACAAACAGGAACATTAAATCCCCAAAAAAGTGTGCGATATGTGTCGGGCAGACGTACTGCAGATAAAGAAATATGATCAAATACTCGTCAAATTTCTTTGACGAAGATGTTTGGCGTGGCGCTAAAAACGGGTATTACATTGTCGTCATACTTTTCGTCAAATTTCAAGATGGCGGGCAACAACTTATTATGCGCTGCAGTTGTTAGTACGCACAATTGCACTGTGTGTGTATTTGTTGAAGCCATAGGTATTACGTCTAGAAAATAAAAGCATTCAGGAAAATTTGTTACGACAGCTGCAGGGTGGAGACGGTCGAGTCTTATATATAAATTACTTACGAATGGTACAATTTGCTCAGTACAGTGGCTTCTCATATTACAAAACAGAATACTCTCTTGAGAAATGCTATATGTCAGAAGACAGACAAACTGTGACACTGGGATTTCTTGATACAGGAGAGAGCTACTCTAATTTACAACACAGCACTGGAATATCACTCGCGGTCGCGTTCTCGCTTCCCGAGCGAGGGGTCCCGGGTTCGATACCAGGCGTGGTCAGGGATTTGCACCTGCCTCGAGATGACTGGGTGTTTGTGTTGTCCTCATCATTTCATCATCATTTATGAAAGTGGCGAGGTTGGACTGAGCAAAGGTTGGGAATTTGTACGGGCGCTGATAACCGCGCAGTTGAACGCCCCACAAACCAAACATCATCATCGAACATCACGTTGCATGTTAACCAAAATAATTCCAGAGGTGTGTTGGTTGGTTGGTTTGGGGAAGGAGACCAGACAGCGTGGTCATCGGTCTCATCGGATTAGGGAAGGATGGGGAAGGAAGTCGGCCGTGCCCTTTCAGAGGAACCATCCTCCAGAGGTGTGTGAAGCGATTTATAAAGCACTGATGGGAGAATATGTGAAGGTAAGTAAATGTTTATGGGCATTAAGACCTAATTTTATTTTTGAATAATTTAATTAATGGAGTTAGTGTTCCAACAACTACAAAATTAATGAAAAGTACGAAACAGATGAAACACTTTTAAACTTT
Source organism: Schistocerca americana (assembly GCF_021461395.2). NCBI lineage: Eukaryota > Metazoa > Arthropoda > Insecta > Orthoptera > Acrididae > Schistocerca > Schistocerca americana. The sequence continues at coordinate 702,121,736 of NC_060122.1, forward strand.
AACAAAGTAGAATAGAAAGCCTAGAAAGAATGTTTTACTTTAGAGTGTGACCACCTGTATTCCGGCTTGCTGAAAAGCCGTCTAGATGTTTCCGCATGTAGAGGTGCATGGCTATAGCTGCGATTGTGTGCATGAAGTCGCCTGCAGCATATTCCATCTGCCCATCAACATACAATTAATAGCATGCACTGTGATCCTTTCTCACTCGCACCTTAGCCGAAGCAAGTCTATTTAAAAAAAAAAAAAAAAAAAAAAAAAAAAGAAGACTCGAAGGATCGCACCAACTTTGAATCCATGTTTACAAACACGCCAGAGAGAGACGCCAAACAGCTGTAGCGACGCTAGCGCTCCAAGCGGTTACATTTAACATTGCAGTGAACAGAAGACGAACGACTTTTATGACCAAATCTACGGCGAGGCTATAGATTTGATCATATTTATTTGACGACAGGCCATATTTGACAAAGTTTCCCATTATACCACCAAATTTCTTTGACATAAATATTTGACATATCAGCTCTGACAAAGAAAAATGATGGTCTAATACCGGTCTTACCAACCTTGTGGCAAGCATGGGAGCACGCATCAGAGCATGGACAGCTGTCCATGGTAATCACGCTTCCTCTTAAAAGCCATGTTCTGCCTCATCTAATGTCCGGAGGACCGTCATAAATCGCGGTGACTTCAGTGTCATTATTGTCTTTGAAGTTTCATTTCTTTTCGTATCACTGCGTATTTCTTTCAGTTACCTTCCATACGATACTGTAGCAGTTCTTGCTATACATAGTCTAACTTTCATCGAGCTACGTTATTTGCCAATGACACATAAGACGAAAGTTACTTTCCTCCCTCCTTAAGTTTTGCACAGCGCTGTATTTTGCGCTTGCTCCTTTCAGCGCCAAGTTGACCGACATCATGGGCCCATAAAATGAGACCCCTCTTGACCTGATTCAGATCTACAAAAACTTGTTATACATACACCGAAATGCCCTTACATACAGAGCAGGAGGCATGCAGTTGGTTGTCTGATGAGTATGAGCTCACAATGAACACACATCTACATCTGCATACATACTCCGCAAGGCAGCATACAGTGTGTGGCGGAGGGTACTCCGTACCACTAATAGTCGTTTCCTTCCCTGTGCCACTCGCAAATGGAACGAGGGAGAAACGATTGTCTATATGCCTCCGTGTGAGCCCTAATTCCTCGTATTTTATCTTCGTGCTTCTTACGCGAAATGTACGTTGACAGCAACAGAATCGTTCTTTATTCACTTACAAATGCCGGTTTTCTATATTTTCCCAATAATGTTTCTCGCAAAGAACGTCGCCTTACCTCCGAGGTTCCCATTTGAGTTCCCGAAACATCTCGGCAACAGTTACATGTGGCTCTGACTTACCGGCAACGAATCTATCAGCCCGCCTCTGATTTGCTTCGAGGTCTTTTAATCCGACCCTGTATGGATCCTAAACGCTGGAGCAATACTCAAGAACAGATTAGCGTCCTATGTGCGCTCCTCTTTACTGATGAACCGCACTGTCACAAATTTCTCTGATTAAACTGAAGTCGCTCATTCAACTTCCCTGTCGTACCCTTCACATGTTTGTGCCTTTTCGTATCGCTTTCCGCAGTTTAGCCCAATTATTTAAACGACGAGTCTGTGTCAAGCAGGTTTTGTTTTAAGTATGGCGATTATCGCTGAAACAACACTTTTTTTTAACACCGGTTCTCTTTGTTTTCAGTTTAAGCTGACTTTTAAAACTGCTTAAAATAACCTGTTTGTGAAATAATCGTTTATCGGTCTTTTATTCCTATTTCTTACAGTAATAAACGTAGACTTTTAAGAAGGACTGAAAAATTCTAATGGAGGTGAAGTGGTAGGAGATCACGGTCAGTATGAGATTGTGGCCGCTGTACTAATCGGCCAAGTTGTCTCCATAAAAGTGATGGAAAATGTCACGGCGACAGTGAGAGCGAAAGAAGATGAGTTGATGAATCTCCTTCTTCGTCAGTTTTGCGCGATATCAATTTTTCACCCTGAAGGAGCCACAAAATTAAGAGTCCAGTTACTATCAGTAAAATTATACGTACACAAATCAAATTTGCCTTCTCCTCCACGGAGAATTGTGGATGTTTTCTCCTTATAAAATGATGTTGCTGCTCTGGTGTGGTTTCTCCCGATTTTAATCTTTTAAAGCAAACTGCCACCGCACTTCTTAAAATACTTCCTAAGTAGCGATGGGTCTATTGCGCAATACAGCTGATGTCCGATGACGACAGCGACAAACTACTCTACTGACCAGGTGCGGTCTCACTGCTCGCACACGCTTACCGTCTATAGGCCAAGCTACACGGAAATGGTACATTATTGTCCCTCCAATGGTATGTCGATTCTTCTCGTGTGTTTGTTACTAGTTTTTGACTGTAGGCGTTTTTATTAAAAAAGTGCTGATTGAATATCACAATTTGTACATTGATCAAATGAAGCAATTCAAATTTGACGAATAAACATTACTCATTTTTTAAAATAAATTCTGATTGAATTTTCTCATTTTGAGATGACCGAAGAAGCGACCTGGTTACTTGCTAAAAATATACAACGGCCTAGACTGCATAGACATTTCTTAATGTAAGACAACCGGTTTCGACATACTTTGCTGTCATCTTCATGTCATAAAAATCTTTTTGTTATGAAACGTGTTCATTTTATGTTGGACCTCACGTCAAGTTGTCAGGTGTTTAAAAACCAGCACATTATAAAAGGTCTGTTACAGCCAAAATATTTGAAACGTGAACCACCTTGAGAAAATGGCCATGTCCATATGTATGTATCGCTCGCACATGATTGTTAGCCGGCCGCTGTGTCCGAGTGGTTGTAGGCACTTCAGTCCGGAACCGCACTGATGATACGGTCGCACGTTCTAATCCTGCCTCGTGCATGCATGTATATGATGTCCTAGGTTAGTTAGGTTTAAGTAGTTCTAAGTCTATGGGACTGATGACCTCATATGTTAAGTACCATAGTGCTTAGAGCCATTTGAACCATTTGATGCTTGTTACATCACACTACACAGTAGCACATCTGTTCACATAAGCTGGTATGTAAGTAGGCTGTTTAGGGTTTTATATTGGTAACGCCACGTAGCGCTCTGTATGAAAATCACTGACTGCTGTGTGCAGTCTGTGGCTGGTTTGCATTGTTGGAATTTGCTATTGTAATGTTGGGCAGTTGGATGTGAACAGCGCGTAGCGTTGCGCAGTCGGGGGGTGAGCCGCCAGCAGTGGTGGATGTGGGGAGAGAGATGGCGAAGTTTTGAGAGCGGACGATCTGGATGTGTGTCCGTCAGAGACAGTAAATTTGTAAGACTGGATGTCATGAACTGATATATACATTATTACTTTTGAACACTATTAATGTAAATACATTGTTTGTTCTCTATCAAAATCTTTCACTTGCTAAGTATGCCTATCAGTAGTTAGTGCCTTCAGTAGTTTGAATCTTTTACTTAGCTGGCAGTATTGGCGCTCGCTGTTTTGCAGTAGTTCGAGTAACGAAGATTTTTGTAAGGTAAGCGATTCATGAAAGGTATAGGTTATTGTTAGTCAGGGCCATTATTTTGTAGGGTTTATTGAAAGTCAGACTGCGTTGCGCTAAAAATATTGCGTGTCTGTTTAAGCACAGTCATTTATAATTTTTATAAGGGGACGTTTCACTTACATGCCGTTTAAAGTGGATTTTCACTGTTTAGAATATGTCCAGCTTAAATGAACTGCTATGCTACTGTGTACTGTGATGTAATTAGCGTCTGCTAGCGTTACATATATTTGGACACGGCCATTTGCTCAAGGTGGTTCACGTTCCAAATATTTTGATTATAACAGACCTTTTATAATGTCCTGGTTTTTATCCACGTGACAACTTGGCGTGAGGCCCAACGTAAAATGAACATGTTTCATAACAAAACGATTTTTTAAGATAAGATGACAGCAAAGTATGTCGAAACAGGTTGTCTTAGAGAAAGAATTATTTATGCGATTTAGGCTGCTGCATGGTTTTAATAAAAAAATTTAAAGAGAAAAAATGTTAGCACTGCTGCTATGCCAAACTGACTGCCAGTTTTTTATTCGCTTATTGGAAAAAACCAAAAGCCTTCTTGTAATCGAGAAGAAACAAATACCGCAAAATACCGGTTATTCAGAATTAAAATACAGGTTTGGGCTTTAACCGGTCGGTTTTGGCATCCCTAATTCGTTTTTCCTACTATTCTGCATTGTCTTATATTTTCCTACGTTTAGAGCCAGCTGCCATTCATCACGCCAACTATGAATTCTTTCTACCCTGCTACAATTACTCAACTTCGACACCTTGCCGGCCGGAGTGGCCGAGCGGTTCTAGGCGCTTCAAATGGTTCAAATGGCTCTGAGCACTATGGGACTTAACTTCTGAGGTCGTCAGTCCCCTAGAACTTAGAACTAACTAACCTGACTGAAGAGCCTAGAGCCGGCCAGGGTGGCCGAGCGGTTCTAGGCGCTACAGTCTGGAACCGCGCGACCGCTACGGTCGCAGGTTCGAATCCTTCCGCGGGCATGGATGTGTGTGATGTCCTTAGGTTAGTAAGTTGTAAGTTCTAGGGGACTGATGACCTTGGAAGTTAAGTCCCGTAGTGCTCAGAGCCATCTGAACCATTTATTTCGGCACCTTCTCGTACGTTACAGCGTCATCAGCAAACAACCATAGATTGCTGCCCACCAGAGCATTTACGTCTCTACAAAATAATAGCGGTACTCTCACACTTCCCTGGGGCATTCCTGACGAGACCTTCGTCTCCGATGAACACTCGCAGTCCATGAAACGTACCGCGTTCTATGTAGGCGTAGGTCATGACCAACGAGGTGCGCGCCACTTTCTTGACACGATACCCTTCCTTTTTTTTGTTTTTTTGTTTTTGTGGGAATATCCGTGGCACAGGAAGGGAAGGAGCGCATGTCCCGAGGCGACATTTAACACCGGCGGCGGCGGCGGCGGCGGCGGCCTCAATCAGACAGCTGTGGCGGCGGCGGGGGCGGGCATTCCTGACGGCCCGCGGCCCGCCTCATTATAATATCCCATAACGCGGCGCGGGCGGCGCCCTCTGAGGGCTGCTCCTCGCGCAACAGCTGCGCGCCGGCTGCGCTGCGCCTCCAGCCGCCTCCGAATATGATGTATCGGCTGCGGGCGGCGCGCCCCGCCTTGTCTTCGGCTTCCGACAGCCGCGAGGCCTGCCTGCCCGCCTGCCTGCCCTTCTTTTCTGACACCAGACAGCCAGAAAAACACTCCTCGCGCCCTTGACACGCTCGCGCCCTTTAATATCTCCAGAGAGGAGCCCGCCTGGTGGTGCCGGGGAACCGGCAGGCGTCAGTCGGTAAAATTCCTCACCGACTGCCACTGCAAGCATTTGTACATACCAGATTTTTAATCATTCAGAATGTACACACAACTCTATTCCACAATAATTTATGAGAAGCCAAGCACGAAAACTCTCGTTTTTAGGATTCCGTACATCGGGTAAGGAATGAGGAATATCTACGGAGAACTGGCGAGAGAAGGGATATATGGAAAACACAGACAATGAGGGACAGGATGGTAGGACATCTGTTAAGACGTCACAGAATAATTTACACGGTAGTAGAGGGAGCTGCAGAGGGTAAAAACTGCAGAGGAAACAAAGATTGGGATATATCTAGCAAATGCTACTCTGAGATGAAGAGATTGGCACTGGAGAAGAATTCGTGGCGGGCAGCATCAAACCAGTCAGGAGACCGATGACCCAAACAGAAAAATAACCTTCGGAAAAAACGGAAACTTATAGGATTACTTTGTTACCCATCTGTTCGAGATTTAAGATACCTTTTTCTCAGGACCGGACAGAGCTATCAAGAAATTCATGTCAAATACCAAGGCCAACGGTCATTTTGTTGTATAAAAAATTAAAGCTTCTAAGTGAGTGCAATAAAAAATATGGCAATTTATTTTGATGTACGCAAGCTCACTCATAAAAGCCTACAGATGAACTACAGTTTCTTTTTTTTTTCGTGTCACTTTAGCACTTGCAACCTACATACTCAGTCATTTGCTGCATGTAGCCCTGTCTTTGTCTTCATGTACTGTTTTACCCCGTACTGATCGCTCTAGTACCATGGAAGTTATTCCCTGATGTCCTACCAAATGTCCTCTCATCCTGACCCTTGGTCTTGTCATTGTTCACCGCAACTACATCTACATCTATATATATGCTCAGCTAGCCACCAAGCGGTGTGTGGTAGACCACTCGCGGATGCCGCGAGGGAAAAACGACTGTCTGAACTCCTCAGTACAAGCTCTAATTTCCCTTATAACATATTCCGTTCCTTGACGATTCTGCGAGGACCTTCTCATTCCTCACCTTATCAATCCAGCTGATTTTCAGCATACTTCTGTAGCACCACATTTCAAATGATTCTATTCTCTTCTGTACTCGTTGTTCTACAGTCCATGTCTCACTGCCCGGCACTGCTGTGCTCCAAACATACATTCTCAGAATATTTTTCTTCAAATTAATTCCTATATTAGATACTAGTAGATTTCTCTTTGCAACGAATGTCCTTTTTGCCAGTGCTCGTCTGCCATTTAGGTCCTCCTTTCTCGGTCCGTCATGGTTATTCTGCTGCCTAGAGAGAAAAACTACTTATTTCATCCACTTCGTTAGGATCAGATCTGGCGTTAACCTTTTCGCTGTTCTCTTTTCTACTACTTCTCGTTCCTTTCGCCTTTCTTCGATTTACTCTCTCTCTATACACATACCACATTGTGTACAGAATCTAGATCTACAGAATCGAGATCTACTCACACTTTTCCGGTTTCAGAACACATAGCGGTTTACTATTTTATGAATTTATATGTTTACGAGTGTTCGCTCCATGTATACCTAATTGAAAAATTCTTTGTACTCTGGTGTAGGACTGTGTCATAAACTGATTTTCTAATTTCATTGTACTTTGTATGGCAGGATGCCTCACACTTATTGCTTTGTAGGTCTTGAAGATGGTCATCATGGACTAAAATTAATTACCTGATGCAAAATTTGTAGATAATAACTGGACTAAATATGAAATCAAAACCGTTCCTGGAGCAGTGTGACTTTTGCAGCTACTATGAAGCAACGTGAGCCACATGTACACCAGAATTACTACCAGACAATATCCAACACCGGGTCAAACAATGAAATACGAATATTTATTGACAGTTTTTCCGAAGTAATATAAAGTGATGTCCCCACATTAAGTAGGAAGATTAAATGGTTCAAATGGCTCTAAGCACTATGGGACTTAACATCTAAGGTCAACAGTCCCCTAGACTTAGAACTACTGAAGACCTAACTAACCTAAGGACATCACACACATCCATGAACGAGGCAGGATTCGACCCAGCGACCGCAGCAGGTGCGCGGTTCCGGACTGAAGCGCCTAGAACCGCTCGCCCACAGCGGCCGGACAAGGAAGATCAAAAATCGAAAACACAGAAACAAGGAAATTAAAAAGAAATGTGTATCTTCGAAACTTCCTGGCAGATTAAGACTGTGTGCCGGTCCGAGACTTGAATTCGGGACCTTTGCCTTCCGCAGGCAACTGCTGTATCATCCTTCATTTCTTTTTTTGTTCGGGGCAGACGTCCCATGACGCTTGTTCACGTTCATCTTTGATCCATTCACTCAGTTTTTTTTTGGTTATAGTAGCTATCCCTCTGCCCGAACACGCTGAGCTCCCATTCCGGCAATCATCTGAGCTACCCAGACATGGCTCACGTCCTCACGGCTTTAATTCCGCCAGTTTTGAATGTAGGAGACGAGGTACTGGAGGAATCAAAGCTGTGAGGACGGGTGTTGAGTCGTACGTGGCTAGCTCAGATGGATGCCGGCACGGTAGTTTAGCGTATTCGGTCAGAGAGTTAGCTGCCCTCTGCAATAAAAAACTGAGTTAATGGATCAAAGATGAACAAGCGTCATGGGACGTTCGCCCTGAACAAATAAAACGATTTATAATGAACATAAAGAGTTAAAAAAAGTGGTAGAGCATTTGCTCACGAAAGGCAAGGTCCTGAGTTTGAGTCTCGGTGCGGCACACAGTTCTAATTTGCCAGGAAGTTTCATATCAGCGCACACACCGCTGCAGAGTGAAAATTTCATTCTGGAAACATTCCCCAGGCTGTGGCTAAGTCGTGTTTCCGCAATATCCTTTCCTCCAGGCGTGCTAGTTCTGCAAGATCTGCAGGAGAACTTCTGTGAAGTTTGGAAGGTAGGAGACGAGGTACTGGTGGAATAAAAGCTGTGAGGACGTGTCGTGAGTCGGGCTTTGGTAGCTCAGATGGTACAGCACTTGTCTGCGAAAGGCAAAGGTTCTGCGTTCGAGTCTCGGTCCGCCACACAGTTTTAATCTTACATATCAGCGCACACTCCGCTGCAGAGTGAAAATTTCACTCTGGATGTGTATATTTATTCATTTGACTGATGACATTGAATTCTGACCTGTTGCCTATTTACTATAGCACGTCATTTTTAATTGGTAATACATATAAACCACAACTACGATTTTATGGAAATATGGTAGCGTGTTGAAAACAAACCATATGTTAATGTTGGTAAATTGTCTATTCATAGTTATGTATATTTCCGTTATTAGAAAAATTCTTCGCCATTTCTTTCCATTGTTATTATACCTCACTTCTGTGTTACTGCGACCATGCTCCGTCGTGCTAAACGCGCGAAAATGTGTATAAATTTAATTACAGCTCTCATTCAGTTTGAGCCCCTAACAGGACGATATGGACCCAGTCCCTAAGTGATGTAGTCTGCGCATGATTTTCATTGACATCTGAGGCCATCAGACGAGGATAAACGTATCTGGCACAGAGCTAGGAAGGTTCTCCACACCTTCTCTCCTCCCATTGCTTTGTTGCCATTCATTGGTCTCCAACTCATTACGCTTCGGGGACAGAATCCCTGGAATTAACCTTCAGCAGACCTCCACGACCGTCACGGATCGATGACTGAGACGACCCAGAGAGGGCATATTTCGCTTTAGGTCTCTGCTTCAACGAAATCTGCACAGTTGCCGTCCGCTAGCATTTGAATTTCCTGCCGCCGTCGCACATCGGAGTTATCGTAGTATCGCCCTCGAATGATTTACACCTGCAGTTCCTTTAGCTAGTGAATATCTGCAAGATGCCGCACAGCTTCACTTGTCTCTCTGGATCGCTGCATGTCGTACGTCGACACCGCTAGTACAAACCATCTGTAGCGTTCATTATCATTAACAGTGCTCCTACAGTGAGGAATGTCGTGGTGTAGGCTTCCATTGTCACCACAGACAGACAGATGCACACACACACACACACACACACACACACACACACACACACACACACGCACACTCACAGCTGCCATCTTCTTTACACATGAACTTGTGTAAATAAAGGGTTCATGCCCAGAGATGAAGTGAACGAGAACTGTGTTTACTTTTGCTCCGCTGTATTACATTTGGCAAAAGTGAACGCATCATATTGTATTCGTCCAATACAAACCACTTCGAAGTGTCTCAAAGATGATGTCATGTAATGCTGCTGACGGTGATTCATCGGCACGATGTGGACACTAAGTTCGGCGCCAATCTCGGACCTACTTTTTATTTTTTTTATATTTTTTCAGTAAGCTGTGCGCCGGTACTGTTTGTCACCCTTTCTTTTCTTTCATCATCATATAACACAAAATCGACACTAAATTTTGCGCACACACACCCATTGCAGTCACCTAAAATCAAAATATATATTTAAGACTTAATTGCCACACTTTATGAATGAGAGGTACCATTGTGTGCAAAGAGTGAGAAACATTTCCAATCTGGCTGCTGAACTTATCCCCCGGGAGTTCCTAACAACTAGACCATATGTAAGAGGCTTATCTGCATTGTACAACATGTTTTATACAGAAAGAACTTTCTCTTTTCTAGCTCTCTTTCTCTTTATTGTGACGATAACAAAAATGTTCAAATGTGTTTGAAATCTTACGGGACTTAACTGCCAAGGTCATCAGTCCCTAAGCTTAGACACTACTTAACTTAAATTATCCTAAGGATGAGCACACACACACCCATGCCCGAGGGAGGGCTCGAACCTCCGCCGGGACCAGCCGCACAGCCCATGACTGCAGTGCCCTATACCGCTCGGCTAATCCCGCGCGGCATGACGTTAACATTGACCTTACTGTTGACTACTGGTGTAGAGCGAATGTAGGTTAAAGCCTTTGGTTTCCTACTCGATGTGGAACAACTGTAGTACAGAGATTAGTACCTGTGCTTACATAGGCCTGCAAACTTCCAGTCCATATGATGTTGCCTTTGTCAGTGTCTTTTGAAACGTCGTTTTAAGTGAAGTCTCCTTATGTCCACATACACTGATAAGCCAAAACATTATGACCCCTGCCCACCTTGACGTTGAATGCCTCCTGGTGGCGTTGCGGGCACATTACGTAGTAACAAATGTATGTAAACGGAGCAGCCACGGACGGGGGTCATCCGGCGATGATATAGCTTTCAAATGGGGAAATCCATTGAGATAATTGACTTTCACAAAGGACTGGACGAACGTTAATGTGCTACTGCCGTGACCATATACGGAAGGAGGTAGGAGGACAGTGAAACTATCAATTGGAGCTCTGCACAGAGCGTGGGGTTCGGATGCTTGTCTCCTCTGTAAAGTAGGATAGATGGTGATCTGTGTATGTGTGTTTATATGTATGTAAGTATGTATATATGTTGTTACTACTGTTTTCATACTTCATTCCTATAATCAATTAATATACATATAGTTCCAAAAATTAGCTGCAAGAGGCGTTCATAAAATATCCAAAAATTTTCTCACAGGACACTAAAATTCGGCGTCTTCTTACCCGTCAAAGTTCAGCCGCACCGAGAACATATAAGTCAACGTCCTCTAGTGTGAAACACAGGAGGGACACTTTATGTTTTACATGAGAAAGTCGTGCTGTGTGCTCGGCCACTCGACAAAGGCGCTGGGAAATGGCGAACGACATGTACGGCTGTGCGCTGGAAGCGTGGAGTGCCTGGCATGATACAAGAACGAAGTCAACGAGACGTTAACCTCTGTTTTTCCTTTCTTTTTAGGCGATGCCTACCTTGTAAGCGCGGTACGAATGACAATGTGGACGACTTTCCAACAACACTTGGGACGAGCCTTCGACAGACCTGACTGCAGTTGCCTCCTTCCGCAGAGAAGCCTGAGATACAAGGGCTGCGTTCTGACAAACAAGGACTACCGCTGCGGCGCAGGGACAACCTCAAACCTGTCGCGACGTCACTATGAATTGCATGAGAGACTTCCAGTTACTCTTCAGAACTAGAACGTACATACATACTCAGCAGCTGCATCGTTTTAAAAGACGAGCATCTCTGAGAGATGTGCGACGAAAGAGCACAACTCAGCTTCTGGAAACGTGGTACTGAATGTGAGAGTAAAAAGCCGCGCAGAACAGTGCGGTGGACAGATATTCAAATCGACACTGGCTGTCGCCAGTCGCCAGCTTTGCTAGTTACAGACGCTGTGATTGCCCCAGATTTATCCGTGGTGGAAAACTCGGGAATGGGGTCTGCTCAGCCTTGTCGTTCAATACGAGAGCTGCTTGATACAGTAAGCAACGACTTTGCACGCAAGCACGGTATATGCTATCAAGTCTAAAGGCTTCCACTAGGCTGGGAGCGACATGATATCTATTTTTCACGATTGTAAATTGAATATATTTTAGCCATGTACGCAAGTGAAACATGGACGATAAATAGTTTGGAGAAGAAGACAGTAGAAGCTTTTGAAATGTAGTGCTGCAGAAGAATGCTGAAGATTAGATGGTTAGATAAAATAACTAATGAGGAGGTATTGAGTAGAACTGGGGAGAAGAGAAATTTGTGGCACAACTTGAGGCATCAAGGGATCACCAATTCAGTATTGGAGGGTACCGTGGAGGGAAAAAATCGTAGAGGGAGACCAAGAGATGAATACACTAAGCAGATTCAGAAGGATGTAGGTTGCAGTAGGTACTGGGAGATGAAGAAGTTTCTACAGGATAGAGTAGCATGGAGAGCTGCATCAAACCATTCTCCGGACTGAAGACCACAACAAACGAACAACGAAATCTTATCCGGAGAACTTTAATTTTTACTGTTTTACTGTCACGAATCAATAAAACTCTGTTGTGCCAGTTAACGAAGCGCCGTCAGACAACCGAATGTGTGTACATATTCTTTAGTCTACCGTTGAGAAATACGACAGACTGAAGCGCCTAGAACCGCTCGACCACACAACCGGGAGACATCTTCAGGAAATAGATGGACTAAAATTTGGATCATCTCAGACATTTCTTAAGCGCCTCAGAGAGAGTAGAAAAAGTCGACATTGTGTTTCCGACTGGTCAGATCTAACGTCGTTGGTCTCCTAGACTATTGGACCCATATTGCGTAACTTAGAGGGAACTGTAGTGGATTAGTCTCAACACTCCTAACGTGTGAGCTCCATGAAAATTCTTGTTAATGAAAGAATTACTCACCTCGGCCACCGAGGTACAAGGGGAGATGCACTGGAGGTTGACCGAAGTAGTAGGTTAGAATCCTGGTGGTGAAGGAAATTTATGTCTGCGCTGTTTCTTCAGAAAGTGGAGATGCAGTTACGGCGTGACATTTTAGTGCACCAGGGTCATAAGATACACCTAAACAAATTAAAACTATTGAAATAACACTTTCTAAAACTTTAAAAACGGCAGTAGGCCCCTTTAACAGGCCTGTAGCGGAGAGCTCAGACTGAGCTAAGAAAGCTGGCATTTAATATCACAGCACATCGAGGGCTTTAGAGACAGAGCACTAGCTCAGACAGACGTTATTATGGAGGGAAATTTGTGGCGGTCATGTCAAATGAATCTTCGCAGCATTTGCCTGAAGTGATTTGTGGAAACCAAAGGATCCATAAAACTGGAGAGGAATTTGAATACCATTCCTCCAGGACGCCAGTCAAGTGCCTTAAAGAATTACGCTACCACAGTCGGACTATACGAGGGAGAGCCCGGAAATTTCAAGAGTAGCATGGCGTGTGGCGGAAGCAGAGAAGGAAGGAAATGAAATGAGCGTATGACATCGTTGGCCGGGAGGCTCCGTTCGGGGAAGTTCAGCCTCCAATGCAAGTTTTATTTCAGTCGACGCCGCATTGGGCGACTTGCGCGCCGGTGACGAGAATGAAATGATGATGAGGACAACACAACACCCAGTCCACGCGGTTGATAATGGAAGCAAGATCAAAGAAAAATAAAGACACGTTCATAGGCTTTGTCGACGTGGAAAAAGCGTTCAACAATCTAAAATGGTACCAGAGTTCGAAATTCTGAGAGAAATAGGGTAAGCTATAGAGAGAGAGAGACGGGTAATATGCAATACGTATAAGAGCCAAGAGTGGACAGCCATAATGAAGTGCTCGGATTAACCCATGAAGTATACAATTTTCTTCTTCGATCTACATTTATTTCTGTGCTGCCTGATTTACATAGAGATGAGGAAAAGGAATATAAAATGAAAAATTATATTCTTGAAATAAATAATTTATTTTAATAGATCCGCAAATGGGGATCATTTTACATGCCACTCTCTTTTTACATTTTCTTTTATTTTTTGTGCCAGACAACAAAACAATCGATATGGAGTCCCACATTGCACACAGAACACTGTTTTCTCACATTTTTCTTGCAAATTCTAATTTTCTTTGTTTCCTCAGTGTGTTCAGTCACATGTCCGCTTGCAGAAGTCCTGAGTTCAACTGGAACACGAGAAAGGGATGATTTTGGGTATTATGGACGTCCTGCCCTTTTCGGATCAGAAGCAGCATATGACTGAACAAGATATGCCCTTGCCACGATCCTTCATAATTGAAGCAGAGGGATATTTTCATTCGAGAGGTAGTACATGATCTGCGCTTTGACCAACGCTACATCTAATGCATCGGTGAACAATGGGAAGTACCATTTCTTATCTCGAATTCTCACACGATATTTCTGCATATTCCAGTCCAGTGTGTCCACACTTCACATACTCCCATATGACTGTTATATTCTGAAATCATTCTTGGCTGTAGAACTTGCACATCTTTGTTCTCAGCTTTGCTCCATCTCTTTACTTGGCTTACTGGAATCACTGTCTCATGGTTTGACAAGAGCTTTACACAGTTGTTGTTCTTCCACGTTACTGTCATTATCTCCATATTCTGGTCAAATCTGTAGTCACGTGCTCCTCTTCGTTTCTTCTTCATGATGTTCTCAGATTCTATTGGACAGTTATTCATTCGGTTCATATAGGCAGTTCCAGTTGCCCTTACTCACAGTTCTGGACCTCTTTCATCAAACGGACGCTCGTTAAAAGGTTATAAAAATATATTTTGTCAAGTTCAGGAGTCTGCAGAAAAGAAATCATATTCAAAACAACTGATACGCCAAGTCTCAGAACTGAAACACCACGTGCAACCTTCGATTTTCCTTTATACATATGGTAACAGAAACCGCTTCGAAAACAGCACGTTTGAATCCAAATCTCACTGGTTTCCCGCGAATCAACTGTTCTAGGTGATGGTGTCCATTTGCTCATCAGTGCTCAGGCTGTCGGAAAAAAACTTGAAATTTCATGAAATTATTATTTATATCAAAGTCCACATCTTCACTCCAGTATAGCTTTTTCCGTGGAAGAGCATTGTGTCCAGTGAAGAGTAGTATACCTATGAACTCTTTTTATGCACCCATTGAATAACTGTAGCGCCTAGAACCGCTCGGCCACCACGGCCGGCAGCAAAGATGACATCAAAAGCAGATTAGCACTGGCAAAAAGAGAAGTCTACTAGCATCGAACATAGGCCTTAATTTGAGGAAGCAATTTATGAGAATGTACGTTTGAAGCACAGCATTATATGGTAGTGAAACTTGGACTGTAGGAAAACCGGAACAGAAGAAACTCGAAGCATTTGAGATGTGGTGCTACAGAAGAATGTTGAAAATTAGGTGTAGTGATTGAGTAAGGGGTGAATAATCAACGAAAGGATAACGTTCTACGAGTCGGGGCGTGGAATGCCAGAAGCTTGAACGTGGTAGGGAAACTAGAAAATCTGAAAAGGGAAATGCAAAGGCTCAATCTAGATATAGTAGGGGTCAAGGAAGTGAAGTGGAAGGAAGACAAGGATTTCTGGTCAGATGAGTATCGGGTAATATCAACAGCAGCAGAAAATGGTATAACAGGTATAGGATTCGTTATGAATAGGAAGGTAGGGCACAGGGTGTGTTACTGTGAACAGTTCAGTGACCGGGTTGTTCTAATCAGAATCGACAGCAGACCAACACCGACCAACACCGACAACGATAGTTCAGGTATACATGCCGACGTCGCAAGCTGAAGATGAACAGATAGACAAAGTGTATGAGGATATTGAAAAGGTAATGCAGTATGTAAAGGGGGACGAAAATCTAATAGTCATGGGCGACTGGAATGCAGTTGTAGGGGAAGAAGAATATGGGCTTGGGACAAGGAATGAAAGAGGAGAAAGACTAATTAAGTTCTGTAACAAGTTTCAGCTAGTAATAGCGAATACCCTGTTCAAGAATCACAAGAGGAGGAGGTATACTTGGAAAAGGCCGAGAGATACGGGAAGATTTGAATTAGATTACATCATGGTCAGACAGAGATTCCGAAATCAGATACTGGATTGTAAGGCGTACCCAGGAGCAGATATAGACTCAGATCACAATATTGTAGTGATGAAGAGTAGGCTGAAGTTCAAGACATTAGTCGGGAAGAATCAATACGCGAAGAAGTAGGACACGGAAGTACTAAGGAATGACGAGATACGTTTGAAGTTCTCTAACGCTATAGATACAGCAATAAGGAATAGCGCAGTAGGCAGTACAGTTGAAGAGGAATGGATATCTCTAAAGAGGGCCATCACAGTAGTGAGCAGATATAGACTCAGATCACAATATTGTAGTGATGAAGAGTAGGCTGAAGTTCAAGACATTAGTCGGGAAGAATCAATACGCGAAGAAGTAGGACACGGAAGTACTAAGGAATGACGAGATACGTTTGAAGTTCTCTAACGCTATAGATACAGCAATAAGGAATAGCGCAGTAGGCAGTACAGTTGAAGAGGAATGGATATCTCTAAAGAGGGCCATCACAGTAGTTGGGAAGGAAAACATAGGTACAAAGAAGGTAGCTGCGAAGAAACCATGGGTAACAGAAGAAATACTTCAGTTGGTTGATGAAAGAAGGAAGTACAAACATGTTCCGGGAAAAGCAGGAATACAGAAATACAAGTCGCTGAGGAATGAAATAAATAGGAAGTGCAGGGAAGCTAAGACGAAATGGCTGCAGGAAAAATGTGAAGACATCGAAAAAGATATGATTGTCGGAAGGACAGACTCAGAATACAGGAAAGTCAAAACAAACTTTGGTGACATTAAAAGCAACGGTGGTAACATTAAGAGTGCAACGGGAATTCCACTGTTAAATGCAGAGGAGAGAGCCGATAGGTGGAAAGAATACATTGAAAGCCTCTATGAGGGTGAAGATTTGTCTGATGTGATAGAAGAAGAAACAGGAATCGATTTAGAAGAGATAGGGAATCCAGTATTAGAATCGGAATTTAAAAGAGCTTTGGAGGACTTACGGTCAAATAAGGCAGAAGGGATGGATAACATTCCATCAGAATTTCTAAAATCATTGGGGGAAGGGGCAACAAAACGACTATTCACGTTGGTGTGTAGAATATATGAGTCTGGCGATATACCATCTGACTTTCGGAAAAGCATCATCCACACAATTCCGAAGACGGCAAGAGCTGACAAGTGCGAGAATTATCGCACAGTCAGCTTAACAGCTCATGCGTCGAAGCCGCTTACAAGAATAATATACAGAAGAATGGAAAACAAAATTGAGAATGCGCTAGGTGACGATCAGTTTGGCTTTAGGAAAAGTAAAGGGACGAGAGAGGCAATTCTGACGTTACGGCTAATAATGGAAGCAAGGCTAAAGAAAAATCAAGATACTTTCATAGGATTTGTCGACCTGGAAAAAGCGTTCGACAATATAAAATGGTGCAAGCTGTTCGAGATTCTGAAAAAAGTAAGGGTAAGCTATAGGGAGAGACGGGTCATATACAACATGTACAACAACCAAGAGGGAATAATAAGAGTGGACGATCAAGAACGAAGTGCTCGTATTAAGAAGGGTGTAAGACAAGGCTGTAGCCTTTCACCCCTACTCTTCAATCTGTACATCGAGGAAGCAATGATGGAAATAAAAGAAAGGTTCAGGAGTGGAATTAAAATACAAGGTGAAAAGATATCAATGATACGATTCGCTGATGACATTGCTATCCTGAGTGAAAGTGAAGAAGAATTAAATGATCTGCTGAACGGAATGAACAGTCTAATGAGTACACAGTATGGTTTGAGAATAAATCGGAGATAGACGAAGGTAATGAGAAGCAGTAGAAATGAGAACAGCGAGAAACTTAACATCAGGATTGATGGTCACGAAGTCAAAGAAGATAAGGAATTCTGCTACCTAGGCAGTAAAATAACCAATGACGGACGGAGCAAGGAGGACATCAAAAGCAGACTCGCTATGGCAAAAAAAGGCATTTCTGGCCAAGAGAAGTCTACTAATATCAAATACCGGCCTTAATTTGAGGAAGAAATTTCTGAGGATGTACGTCTGGAGTACAGCATTGTATGGTAGTGAAACATGGACTGTGGGAAAACCGGAAGAGAAGAGAATCGAAGCATTTGAGATGTGGTGCTTTAGACGAATGTTGAAAATTAGGTGGACTGATAAGGTAAGGAATGAGGAGGTTCTACGCAGAATCGGGGAGGAAAGGAATTTGTGGAAAACACTGATAAGGAGAAGGGACAGGATGATAGGACATCTGCTAAGACATGAGGGAATGACATCCATGGTACTAGAGGGAGCTGTAGAGGGCAAAAACTGTAGAGGAAGACAGAGATTGGAATACGTCAAGCAAATAATTGAGGACGTAGGTTGCAAGTGCTACTCTGAGATGAAGAGGTTAGCACAGGAAAGGAATTCGTGGCGGGCCGCATCAAACCAGTCAGTAGACTGATGACAAAAAAAGAGTGAGGAGGTTCTGCGCAGAATCGGAAAGGAATGTAATGTATCGAGAACACTGACAGGGAGAAGGGACAGGATGATAGGACATCTGTTAAGACATCAGGGAATCACTTCCATGGTACTAGAGGGAACCGTAGAGGGCAAAAACTGTAGAAGAAGACAGTAATTGGAATACATCCAGCAAATAATTGAGGTCATAGGTTGCAAGTGCTACTCTAAGATGCTGCCACAGGGAAATTCGCGGCGGGCTGCAGCAGACCAGACAGAAGAAGAAGAAGAAGAAGCAAAAAACAGATCAATGTAAGTGCTGTATATTCAGCAAGGCAATGTGCCACCCCACCGTTCTGCACGGTGTGAGAATGATTTGAGGAACAATCCATGGCCTTAAGGATACTTGTGTGCTGCCTCGAGGTGTTATGATCTCCGTCCAATCGACCGAATCTGGGACACTATGGAGCGTGGGATGGTGCGCAGTGAACCTTGCTCGCCGCCGATGTGGCCGAGCGGTTCTAGGCGCTTCAGTCTGGAACCGCGCGACCGCTACGGTCGCAGGTTCGAATCCTGCCTCGGGGATCGATGTATGTGATGTCCTTAGGTTAGTTAGGTTTAAGTAGTTCTAAGTTCTAGGGGACTGATGACCTCAGATGTTAAGTCCCATAGTGCTCAGAGCCATTTGAGCCATTTTGAACCTTGCTCCGACAGGTGTTCATAAGTTGTTGATGACGGTTCAGCGGCCATGGAGGACTCCCAAATGGTTTCACTGTCTCGTGTAGTTACACCTCAATTCGGTACCGCCGTCATCACGTCGAAAGTGAACGCCACAGCACTTGTTAGGTACCTCAAAATCACTTATTCACAAATGCATTAAGCCAATAGAATATATTATATTCTAATAAAATCTTCTGTGGGGTGATTCTCCTCTATTCAGAATTCCAGTGCACTGCTGCTTTGCGCCGCTCTCACGAATAATGCGAATCGTATGACCTTTTGGACTCAAGAAGGTCAGCAGAACAGGAAGTAAGCCTTGTTCGGTGACGAGCCGCAGCGAGGCGGCCCTCCGAACAGAGCGTCCCCCCAACTTGGGTCCAATCTGTTTCAATCCGCTCGGGGCCCGAACTTGTGAATTGTGTTCGCGCGCGCTGCTGGTTTGCCTCAAAACTTGGCCGTCGGCGCAGGCGTCGGCGTCGCACTAGCGCGTCTGCTCAGCCCGATTCTCCCTCCCCTCTCCCCCCCCCCTCCCCCGCCGCCCCCTCACTTTCATCTCGAACTGAAACCGAAGTTTCGCCGGCTGCGCCGCGGAACGTGCCACACTTGCGGAGCCTTAACTTATCGTTATCCGCGCCGCCTGATTGCTGGCGGCTACGGCAACGGTCCCGACACCCACACCCGCACCGTGAGGGGCTGGCCGGCCAGAGGCTGGCCGAATATTTCGTCGCGCTGCTCGCACACCAATCTCGTGTAGAATAAAGCGCTTCGCGGCTGCTGGAATACTTGGTTATTAGGAAAAGACGAGATGAAAAAATGCTGTGCAACCTCTCAGCGACACCGTGCTCAGTAGAGGCGGGGCACCATCTCAGCCTGGACGGGAATGGAGAAGAAAATCGAGTATGGTCAGTTTCACTATTTTCCTCAAGTGTTTCAATGAAAACTCAATCTGGGTGGCAGAACGCGGAACTGAATCTCGGTGCTCACTAGTACCAGTGCAGTGTAGCAACCATTTTCTAAAACAGCACTCTCTTACAGAGAGGGCAATCGTTACACAATACTTACCTTTAGAGCACATCTCATTGTTCCTATTATCCATCTGTTTATCTATTTCACCTGATCCGACGTTTCCTATTGGTTTTGTTAGCACAAAATATAGCATGTATTAATCACGATTTAGAAAAATAAAAATGAAATTAGAGTACAGTTATAGACCACCACTACTTAAGTGGACGACTAACAATAACACTCTCTCTTTACTAGTGTTATCTGTCGTAAGGGATTAGTTGTTCACCTGACTTGAGAAATTTATTTTATTTACCTTTATGGCCAGATTACACTTCCTGTCGCCCTAGCCGTGAGTTAACCTAAGAGCGGGATGTGGTTTGCACTGTCTGTCTGTGAATCGCGTAAACTTATCCGCCTCGGTAGCCAGACGGTAATCGCGGCAGATTGCTAACCCGAGGAAGCGGGGTTCGATTCCCGGTTGCCGCGTGGAGTGGCCGAGCGGCTAGAGGAGCAATGTCACGGACTTGCTGGCCCCTCCCGCCAGAGGTTCGAGTCCTCTCTTAGCATTGGTGTGTGTGTGTTGTTCTTAGCATAAGTTTGTTTAAATTTCTTTAAGTATTGTGTTAGTCTAGGGATCGATGACCTCAGGAGTTTGGTCCCTTAGAAATTCACACACATATTCCCGGTCGGGCTCTAGATTTTTTCCGCCTGTGATAGGCTGTTGTGTTGTCCTTACGTTCGTATCGTCATGATTGAAATCCGACTCTTGAGATGGTTGTATGAGCACGTCCCGATAGCCAGTGAGTAAATAAAAAAACTCTTGTGTTATTGTATTTTAGCTGTTTGTGTACCGCATTTTCTGAAGCGTAGACTTGCGACCAGCCCAGCATTTGCGAAAAGAGCGTGGAAAACCGCCTAAAATCACAGTCAGGCAGGCCGGTGTGCAGGCCAACGTTCGTGAATTCGCCGCGCGGAATCGATTCAGGTCTGCTCACCCTCCTGTCTTGCCAGCTAGCCCACTGCACGTTGAGCTTCAGGAGCACATCGGTAACAGTAATATTACTAATGACGCTAATGACTGTATAAGGCATATAAGAGATACTTAGGTAACAGATTTACTTCGAGGAAAAAAAAAAAGATAGTAATGAGCCGGCCGGCGTAGCCGTGCGGTGTGAGGTACCTTGTCACGGTTCGCGCGGCTGTTCCCGTCGGAGGTTCAAGTCCTCTCTCGGGGATGGGTGTGTGTTGTCCTTAGTGTAAGTTAGTTTAAGTTAGATTAAGCAGCGTATAAGCCTAGGGACCGATGACCTCAACAAAAAAATGGCTCTGAGCACTATGGGACTTAACATCTGAGGTCATCAGTCCCCTAGAACTTAGAACTACTTAAACCTAACTAACCTAAGGACATCAGACACATCCATGCCCGAGGCAGGATTCGAACCTGCGACCGTAGCAGTAGCGCGGTTCCAGACTGTAGCGCCTAGAACCGCTCGGCCACTTCGGCCGGCTGACCTCAGAAGTTTGGTCCCATAGTCCTTACCAAAAATTTCCAAATTTTCAAAAAAAATAGTAATAGAGAAAGCAGTATAGAGCAGCAGTGTTCAGAGCGCAGAAGAAACAAACGAGGCAAAAATGTACTATTACAGACGATACGGTAAAAAGAAGACTGATAATATGTGATGAATTATTTTGAAAATCTAGGTGCTTGCTGGAACGAGGAATGTAATGCGAGGAGGAAGTTGGTTGTTCTTTCGCTGTCAGACTTACCAGGAGGAATTTTTTGCCGTTAAGGTGACAAAGTTTCTATGATGATTTCGGAAAATAATCTAATTAGACGGGGAAACTGCGGGGTACTAGGTTACAGAGTAGCAAACAGAAAGGAAATAGGCAGTGTGGGTGTTGCACCGAGTGGCAAATAAAAAAAACTAAAAAAGGAAATGTGTTCTTCCTATCCGTGTACAAGGTATTTGGATCTTTCGGGCACTAACGAAAGAAGCGAGTATTAAATAATGAAACAAGCAAGTAATCCTAATAAACATAGGTCCGGTAACTACCGGTTGCCCTGATAGGACGTATTACGGTTGAGAACAGGAACAACAGTCGTGTCAGCATGCACTGACAGCTATCCACAATGCGTTCCCGAAATTCATTGACATTGTCAACCGAGGGATCTGGGAAGCCACGGTATTGGCGAGCAACGACAGACACGCTTGTCGAAGATTCGTGCTGCGCATTCCCGAACAGTCACATGAAAGTGCACCATCGTGCATGTACCACGTAGATAGGATATTCATCATGAGGAACAACATCAAAAATGTTGCCTTAGATACTAACAGTATTGCAACATTGGCATGACTGCCCTTGTGCATACGTCGTACCGGGAAAATCATTGGTTTCCCGGGTCAGTATTACTTTTATTTGATTACTTCAGTGTCCTCTATCTGCCCCTTTTCTTTGTACCTATAATATTCAAACTCCTTTTATAGACGGAAGTCTTTACGATAAATCCTGTGAAACGGCATCATAGTTCTAGGCAGTAGAAAGCACTTCAGTTGCTTGTGTAACACCCAGAGAACTGGCGCAGTAACTCGTTTTTGACCGCAATAAGATCAAAGTACGATGCAGGTGACATGAGCGTGTCATAGACTGGTAGGTACAAACTGTCCAGACGAAATTTTATTGAACGTATATACAATGACAAAATAGTAGTTCAAAGCTTACAAACGATTATAGCTGACAATTTTGTTACATGAAGACTATGAACGTTCAAATAATACTCGAAACTAGCCACTTCAATTGTGTAAGTAGTGACATTTGTTACTAATATGAAAACATCGTTTTCTGTTTAGAAGTTGTTGTTTCGTCAAACAGGCGCCTCTCCTCCCTGTTTCGGGTTTCTGTTTAATTGGCCGTCGATATGGAGACGATTAACTCACATTTAAGTCTCTGTGCAATCTGGGACACGAGCCGGTAGAAGAAACAGGTTCCACTTTTCCAGTGCTTCGACCATCTCTGCAACAGCCTAAAATCATACGAAGTCTACATAATACAGAAATACTGAGGCAGTTTTTTTTTATCCTTGCTACTTTGACTGTTGATTCGATAGCTCGTGCGTATATAAAGGACGCTTTTTTTGCTTGAAACAACATTTGGGGTGTTATGAGAGGCCATGTTGCTCCACTGAAATGAATGTAATTTGAAGCGTTTGTAATTCTGAATGTGTTGTAGATATCTCATTCAATGAATTGCGTGTAAAAATGTCACGGCGTAACACAAGCGTCATGGACAATGTTACTGCAAGCAGGACGTGCCGTGCATTTTAGCGGGTGTGTGTCACGAATTATTCAAAATACCCGTACGTGGCGTAAGTGTCGTGGGTGAATGCAGTACCAGTTGTGCCAAATGATTTGTTTTGATTTGTTTGAGATGTTGTTGTTGCTTCTCTGTTCAGGCTAAAAGTATATTTCCGCGATTGGTAGACAGTTGTGAAACCTAAAACTGGCAGAGGACACGTGTCGTGAAAATAACCCAAATATAAGAAAGTAGACCCTGCAGGAAATAATTAACGCAATAGACGCAACGCATTTCCACTTATTTACGCAATGTTCAAAGGCAGAATAGGACAGAGCCTTTCGCACGGTAAGACACTGAATAAACACAACATCCGTCGCCACCCAGTTTTGTCCAGTTCGTCGTATTATTCAGGCATGAATTGAGGGGTGGCCACTAACTTTATCACCAAACACTAATCACACACTGATGATGGCACTAAAAGTATTTCTAGACGGGTAGGAAACTTTTTTAACGTTGCAGTCGTCTGACGAATATTTTGCTAATGGATAGCGATGCGAGAAATTGGGATAGACGTTGTAGTTGGTGAACTAGTTCTTGATGAAAGCCAAGAAATAATATTTGTACATACCACTTTGTAAGCTATTTTCGGATTTAGCTTTTTAACGGATTTGTTTAACGGTCCATGTACGCTGTTTACCATTACCTATGTACTTCGCATTAATACTGAGCGAATTCCCGTTTCCGATACTAACATCAGGCTTAGGAAGTAACATGGCCATTGAACCTGATTGAAAATGAGCATAGACATTTATAATGCGTTGTAGCGAATCACATTTGATCATTTCTCAAGTTTCTCAGCCAACGGAAAGTTCATCAGTGGCCATGTCCCTTCACAAGAGTTCTCATTTTGTACACCACTTTCAGTTCATGGCAAAGCTAAAATAGTTATATACTGTTTTCACAGAAGTTGTTAAGTTGATCCAAATACGAAGTGACCAGGCGGTCACAAGATCACTTTCAAATTTATGGTAGCAGAAAGGGAACTTCAGAGGAGTTACAGGTGATTGTATAAAATTTTACAGACGTACGTCCCGATGATATTTTCTGGTACGTAGTAGCAATGTGTGAGTACTTCGTTGCTGCAACGAAACATTCATTTTGTACCTAGCAGTATTTTTATTTTATAGTTGCAAATATTTTTTCTTTGTAGATCTGTAATTACAGTATCTTTGTCAAATTATGTTTGAAGGTGTTACATTATCCAAAAAGTCTGAAGACAAGGTCATTTCAGCTGAATTCATGCTTTTTCTTTTTGGGCTGTGGGTCTTTTAGTTTCTTTGCTTTGATGGCTGGCTGGCCGTTAGATCAAACAGCGTAACTTTCAAAAACAGCAAGTGAATAGTTTCCTTCTGTTGTGAACAAGCGCCAAGTATTAATTTAATCACCACAAAGAATGAAGGAAGGAAGAAAAGGAGGACAGAAGATGAAAACAATGCTAGGATAGCTGTAGAAGGAACTCTATCTCGGTTTTGACAAGAATCAACCAATCCAGCAACAATGTGATTTAGAGGATACACGACAAACTAACTCAAGATGGCCAAAATGGGTGTTTGGCCTCAGCTACGTAGAGATAGGAGTTCGGTGACACAGCACGTTACCAAGGGAAGCGACTCGCGGTTTCTATTAACAGTAGCAATAACAACACGTTTTCAATGACGGGACAGGGGTTTGGGGGTACACTTTATGAGCAACACGAAATTCATTAACTGTTGTTGAATTTTATTAACAAGATGCTTTTTATAGAGGAACTGATGTGTAATCAGGCTCCAGAACCAGAAAATATATTTTGAAACTGTCTTCAAAAACACATTTTGTGTTTTTCTCTTACTGATTCATTTAAATTTATTTTGTCTTATTACCTTGAGTTATATCTGCCTAAATTAGTAATAGATATTTTTTTACAGGATTCTTGAAGAAAACTTTACTGCAACTCAAAAGAACTGAAAATATTTGAAATAAAATTCAAATAGTTTAAGTAACGTAATTTCTGAGAAGAATTTTTCGCCACTTTCTTCGGAATCTACTTCACACTTGGAACATGTAATAGTTTTCTTGCTGTGTTTACCACATGCGTATCTCTTCTCTTACAAATGTAGCGGATTATTGTTGTTTTGTTGTACTTTTCTGCTTTTGGCCGGCTTTCACTGGTACACGGATCACATCTACCTTTACCTCACTGATATTCCTGCACCGCAGTTCTGTTTGAAACCAAAAAGAAACCAATTCTGCTCATTGTTGAAACCGATGTTCCTAATTTTTTGTCTCGGCTCTTGTATTACCACAATGTTTTTATTACCGAATGAGATATTCGTTGTGAAGTCGCATCAGTTACTAGGGGAGGTGTAACTTTATCACCACCTCAGTTAGACTTGAATTTTGGATTAAATTTATCTGACAATTTGAAAGCAGCTTTAGAATCTAATAGACCTTAGCTATATGCACTACAAGAGACTTTCGAGAGGTAATGGCCGTCTTTCATAAAGTTTCAGCCATTTCAGATTTTATAAATGTATGGTACCTCAGAGACAGTCATGCAAGCCTGTGACAATTAGTTGTCTCTTTCGTTGTGTATACAGAATTTTACACAATTGAGCAGCATCCTGGTCATTATCATCAGTCCACGATGAGGCGTAGAGGTCGGTGCGATGATACAAAGTTTCTCCTCCTCTGGCTCTTGTCTAGCGCTCTCTGCCACCATTCAACTGACATCAATGTATCTCAGACATTAATACGTTCTGTATCTCTGTCACGGTACGGCGTATGCACAAGACCTGTCCATCTAAGGAGTTTACCCCTCATTATCACTTGATCAGTTTGTAAATACATAAAACTGCAACCAGTCAATTTTTTTAAATAGTTAATTGTTGCTTGAATCGGTTTTCGAAGCTTTTCAGGCTCATCTTCAGATGGTGTACAGGAGGTTACATAGCCATTTCATAGCTGCGTGCTGGCTCTGTCACAAAGAGATGGATCATGGTTTAATGCATCTCCATGAGTACAGTTTATATATCGATTTGGATCCAAAATTTAATTTCGTACTTAGTGCGTTAGTACGGGCGGCTTTGTTATTAATATCCATCTGTCTAAGAAGCCCATACCGTTGCAGTAAGTACAAAATTAAATTTTGGATCCAAATTGGCATATAGACAATAATCATGGCGATGCATAAAAGCATGGCATCAAAAGGCTCTGAGCACTATGGGACTTAACTTCTGTGGTCATCAGTCCCCTAGAACTTAGAACTACTTAAACCTAACTAACCTAAGGACATCACACACATCCATGCCCGAGGCAGGATTCGAACCTGCGAGCGTAGCGGTCGCGCGGGTCCAGACTGTAGCGCCTAGAACCGCTCGGCCACACCGGCAGGCTCATAAAAGGATGTTCCATCTTCTTACTACAGAGCCAGCACTCAGCACTACGCTCTGAAATACCTATGTAACCTCGTGTACAGCATCTGAAGATGAACCGGAAGAGGTTCGAAAATGACTTCATGGAATAAATAACTATTTCAAAAAAGTAACTGGTTGCTGTTTTCTGTATTTATATTGAATAAACGATCACGGGTTCTTAAACATGCATAAAGGAGATGCTTAACTTCTTTAGTTATTCTGGTTTCGTGGTCTTCATCCGAGGATTGCTATAATGCAGCACTCCACGTTAGTGTACCCTGTGCAAGCCTCTGCATCTTTGCTTGGATATTATAAACTTTATTCAATAGCACTTGCCTACTGTAGCCAATCCTTTGTCTCCCGCAACAATTTTTACACTCCATATTTTCCTCCATCACGAAATTGGCGTTTCCTTGAGTCCTCAGGATGTGACCTGTCAATCGAACCTTTCTTTTAGTCAAGTTGTGCCATAAATTTCTTTTCTGCCCAGTTTAGTTCACTGCTCCTCATTGGCTATCCGATGTGTCCTTCTGATGTTCAGCAGTGTCCTGTAGCACCACATTTCAAAAATTTATGTTCCGTTCGTGTCTCAGCTGTTTATCTTCGACGTTTCACCCCTGTACAAGACACTGTGCAAACGCCCTCAAACAAATACCTTCAAAAATACTTTGTAAAGTTTAATTAAATATTCGATAGTAGCAAACTTATATTTTTGAAAAATGCTTTCACTGCTACTGCCAGTCTACATTTTATATTCTCTCTATTTCGGCCATATCACTCACTTCCATATCACTTCGTATCTACTGATAATTTTACAAGTTGCAGATAGTCTTTCTTTTCTACATCTGCATCTACATCCATACGCCGCAAGCCACCTGAGGGTACCTTGAGTACCTCTATCGGTTCTCCCCTCTATTCCAGTCTCGTATTGTTCGTGGAAAGAAGGATTGTCAGTATGCTTCTGTGTGGGCTCTGATCTCTCTGATTTCTTCCTCATGGTCTCTTCGCGAGATATACGTAGGAGAGAGCAATATACTGCTTGACTCCTCGGTGAAGGTACGTTCACGAAACTTCAACAAAAGCCCGTACCGAGCTACTGAGCGTCTCTCCTGCAGAGTCTTCCACTGGAGTTTATCTATCATATCCGTAACGCTTTCGCGATTACTAAATGATCCTGTAACGAAGCGCGCTGCTATCCGTTGGATCTTCTCTGTCTCCTCTATCAACCCTATCTGGTAAGGATCCCACACTGCTGAGCAGTATTCAAGCAGTGGGCGAACAAGCGTATTGTAACCTACTTCCTTTGTTTTCGGATTGCATTTCCTTAGGATTCTTCCAATGAATCTCAGGTTGGCATCTGCTTTACCGACGATCAACTTTATATGATCATTCCATTTTAAATCACTCCTAATGCGTACTCCCAGATAATTTATGGAATTAACTGCTTCCAGTTGCTGACCTGCTGTATTGTAGCTAAATGATAAGGGATCTCTCTTTATATGTATTCGCAGCACATTACACTTGTCTACATTGAGATTGAATTGCCATTCCCTGCACCATGCGTTAATTCGCTGCAGATCCTCCTGCATTTCAGTACAATTTTCCATTGTTACAACCTCTCGATATACCACAGCATCACCCGAAAAAAGCCTCAGTGTACTTCCGATGACATCCACTGTATTTTGCCACTGCTACCTTCAGAATTTCAAAGAGTGTATTCCACTGAACTTTCCCCATAAGCTTCCTCTAACATGTGATGGATTCTGCACGAGCATTTTCGTTAGGTGATATGATTTTAAGTTACGCTCGATACCCTTTTAAGCAGCGGCGACTGCAGAAGAAGAGCAAATGGCAGCGGCGACCACAGAGCGCCAAGTTGGGCCTGCGGGAGGCCGGCGGCAAGTTTAGCATCGCGGAGTTGTCGGCGGGCGAGGACGGAGTTCCGCTGGGCGAGCAAGTTTATTCCGGCGAGACGGGGCGAAGCGGCCCGAAACGGAGCTAGGCAGCCAGCAGCCAGCAGCCAGCCGCCACCGCCTGCCCGAGAATACTTTTCCAATCCATTTCGCTTACTCCTTCGTCGGCTCCCAGAATTCTCCTGAGATCCCATCAAGGGCCGTGTCTAGGTGTGCAAGAGACGGAGAGACAGAGGGAGAGAGAGAGAGGGAGAGTGAGAGAGAGAGAGACGGAGGCCGCAGCGGAAAGAACGGAATGGAACGCGGGGATATCGAAGGGAGCGGAATGAAGTGAAACAGCGGGTGAGGCAGCAGCAGAAGCTTCGCTTAAATAACACTCCACGGAAAGAAAGGGAGCGGAAGAGACGGGGCGAAAGATAGAGCGATGGAAGAAAGAGAGAGAGAGAGAGAGAGAGAGAGAGAGAGAGAGAACAACGAGAGAAAAGGAAAAAAAAATGTGCCGCTTCGAGGACTTTGCTCATTAAAATGTGATCGAATAATTTCCTCCCCCGGCTGCGCCCTCTGCGTTACCTCCAATAAGAGCGAGTCTGTCTCCTGATGATGCTACTTTCCTCCTAGTTCCCGCCGAGGAATGAGAACTCCGCCAGACTGCAACGTAAGACAGTCTCACTCCCCTTCCTCTTCTTCGTAACCCGAGCCAACCCCTTTATCCTCCGGCCCACCCCGTCCTACCCACCCCCCCTTTTCCGCGCGGCGAGCAAACTTG
Organism: Schistocerca americana; assembly: GCF_021461395.2. Lineage (NCBI taxonomy): Eukaryota > Metazoa > Arthropoda > Insecta > Orthoptera > Acrididae > Schistocerca > Schistocerca americana. Next base: position 702,151,103 of record NC_060122.1, read on the forward strand.
CTATAACTTGGCGAGTTATAACTTTTAAAATTCCGTATCTGGTAATATACTCGGTGCAAACAGCGGCGGCGGAGAGTAATTTGCGGGGGCGCACGTGAGCGCGTTGCCCGCTCCGCTCCGCTCGGCTCCACCCGCCCCCGCGCCCGCGCCCGTGGCAGTAATTACTCAACCGCACGTAGCGCGGCGCTGCGGCGCGGTAGACAGGCGGCGCGGCGCATCTGGGGGCGTGCGAGCCTTATCTCACCCACCCCCACCGCCACCCCTGCCACCCCCGTAACCTTCAGCGTCTGTAGCCTCGCTCAGACCTGCAGATGCCACGTCTCTGTTGTGCCGGCTTAAGGACCAGTAAGTAACCCCAAAGAAACTCCGCACGTATCTTACGAGGGAAAGATGTAATTTCTCGGACAGGTGGTCAGAAACGTTCCTTAGGTAAAACAAGTACGTTTACACGGTGTTCAACTTACGCTTGAGTGAATAAAATCTTTCCCCGTTTTCAAGGTGCGCTGATTCGAATAAAATTCTTGAGCTTTCGATTGCTATCTCCGCCATTGCCGTCAGGAGTAAAACCGAAAAGATTTTATTGAGACATACTACCGCGAAAAACTCCAAGGACTTAAGTTTGAATATTCCTTTTTTTTAGGTGTGATGTTTGTTTAATTAGAGAAGAAATGGGTTACACATTAGGGCAGAAAATACGAGGGTTGGAACTTCAATAGTGGCAACTATTTATTTACAGCTCGTACAAAACAGATGCGTGTTTCAAAGTTTTACTGACCTTCAAAGTAGTCACCAGCACTGTGTATAACCCGTTGCCAGCCAAGTGGAAGTCGTAGGATACTTTTAGCAGTGCCGGTTGTGTTGACAGTTCGAGCGGCGCGGTCTATTGCCCGCCGAATTTGTAGCAGTTCTGAAGCAAATGCCGTGAAGTGTTTCGTTCAGTTTAGAAATCGAGTTGAACTTACGAGGGCTTAAGTCAGGGGAGTGCAGCCCCATCAGTCAAACAAATCAGTAACAGCTTGCGCTGTACGTGCTTGAGTATTGTCCTGCAAAATGATGATCAGGTCCAGCAGAAAGTGTCATCACTTCCGTCTCTGAACTGGTCGTAGGTTGTGTTCCAAAAATGAAAAAGCATAGAGAAGGAAGTGATGACCGTTTCTGCAGGACCTGACCATCATTTTTCAGGACAATGCTCAAAACACGTACAGTGCAAGCTGTTACTGATTTGTTTGACTGATGGGGCTGCTAAGTGCTATACCATCTACTGGACTCCCCTCACCTAAGCCCTCGTGAGTTCAACTCGATTTATAAACTGAAGGAAACACTTCACGGCATTCGCTTCAGAGCTGCTACAAATTCGTCGGGCAATAGACCGCTCCGCTCGAACTGTCAACACAACTGGTAATGCTAAGAGTATCCTACGACTTCCACATTACTGGCAACGGGTTATACACAATGCTGGTGACTACTTTGAAGGTCAGTAAAACTGTGAAACAGGTATCTATTTTGTACGAGCTGTAAATAAATAGTTACCACTATTAAGGTTCCAACCCTCGTATTCATCGCGACCAATTCAGTCAGATCCCCCATTTGTGGGAAACCTTAGAACGTCTTCACAGAAAGCAAGTTAAAGATGCACGAAACAAGTTCACTATTAAGCAGCTGTACAAGTTCCAGAAGACTCAGAGTGATAATATCAGAAAAGTTGATTGGGTTACAAGCTAGATATTGTGTGAGTTTTTCGACGTGTTGTTTCCCAGAAGTGCTTTTGCAACACACAATCTGAATCAGAGGTTTTATAGCCCTTGGACCACTGTAGTGGACGAACGATGAGTAGTCTGTTTATAAGCAGGAACCACAGACAGTTGGCACTGTACCATACGTTCAGTATCTGACGAACGCAATGATTCCTTCTAATCACAACAGTGCTAAAAAGGTAGAAATCTAGTTCTTAGGGCATACTTGTCCTACGAACTTGATATTACCTCGGAAATCTCGAATCAGTCTAGAAGGTAAGTAGGCATGTGTAAGCAATGAATTATATTATTCCAATAAGTTTGCAACGAGATGGGGAGGCATCTTCAAAACAGTCTCTATCTGGGTTCAGAAACAAACGTGCTGAAAGGCCGTTTTTTCCCCTCTTTTTCCAGTTCTTGGCTTTCAGTTCGCGCACATGCAGTCATCTCAGCAGTGGAAAGACGATATGAGAGTGTGTCTGAGGTGGCTTTCGTGTCGGTAATGACGGTACGAACTTAAGGACAACGCTACAGCCTGTCCTCGAGCGGAGAAAATCTCGAACTCGCGCCCCTTCACTCAACAATCTGCTGCGCTGACCTCACAGGTACCGAGGCGGACGTTGAAAAGGCTTACTATGGATATAGTAATGAAATATAGATTTCATCTCACAAGCTAACTGCATAATACCCAAGCTGACAGACTCAGTCAAAGACCTGTCAGATTACCCCTAATTGCCACCACCGTTGTCGCTGCTGATCGGCGAATGAGAGTTCTCAGTGAAACTTTCTGGTAGATTAAAACTGTGTGCCAGGCCGAGACTCGAACTCGGGACTGCCTTTCGCGGGCAAGTGATCTACCAACTGAGCTGCCCAAGCACGACTCACACCCCGTCCTCACAGCTTTACTTCTGCCAGTACCTCGTCTCCTACCTTCCAAACTTTACAGAAGCTCTCCTGCGAACCTTGCAGAGCTAGCACTCCTGAAAGAAAGGAGTAGGGGTACTGGCAGAAGTAAAGCTGTCAGGACGGGACATGAGTCACGCTTGGGTAGCTCAGTTGGTAGAGCACTTGCCCGCGAAATGCAAAGGTCCCGAGTTCGAGTCTCGGCCTGGCACACAGTTTTATTCTGTCAGGAAGTTCCATATCAGCGCACACTCCGCTGCAGAGTGAAAATCTCATTCTAGAGTTCTCAGTGACTGTCATTACTGTGTAACTTCCAAGGCGCAGACCAGAGTAGACTATCTTCTGAACATAATCTCAACCTAACACAATAGGCCAGAATAGGCTAACATGAAGGTACTCTCAAGCTTCAACTATATAACAGCTGTATCCACAGACTGTGTCTTAATTTGTGGTAGATCCTCTTTATCCACTGGACGTGATTATCTGTGTACACGACACGAGAAAAGTTTGGAGACGGTTTTAGAGGATTCCAGAACGTACTCGCAACGTTTGAATGCCTTAAAATCTCCTCTCCGTATTTTTTACGTCAATATTCTATGAGCTACCAACAGTGGCTACAGGACGTATAGCTCGCTTCATGAGCTGGTTTGTCATCCCGCAGTTTGTGTTGATTCAGTGCGGTGCTGTTTCAGTTGCCGGCTATATAAATCTTCCACTTCCATGTTTGTTTATACCGTTGCCTAAAGCCACGTATGATCACTTTCGTTCATCTATCTGTGACTCCTTACATCATTCTGCGTAAATACCAAAATGGTTCTTCAAGAAACACACTGCCCAACTTTTTCTCCTTTTTTGTCTAATTTAACCTATACACCGTTTCGAATCACCTCGATGTTATCGGACTTCACATTCTATGGTTCAAATGGCTCTGAGCACTATGGGACTCAACTGCTGAGGTCATTAGTCCCCTAGAACTTAGAACTAGTTAAACCTAACTAACCTAAGGACATCACAAACATCCATGCCCGAGGCAGGATTCGAACCTGCGACCGTAGCGGTCTTGCGGTTCCAGACTGCAGCGCCTTTAACCGCACGGCCACTTCGGCCGGCCTCACATTCTATCTTTGGTTTCCTAATAGAAAGAAGATGCTTTGATTCTTGAAGCAAACATTGATTTTACTCAAACGTTTGTTGAGTTTATTGGCAATTTCAAGCCTGTATTTCACATCAACGGTATATAGAAATTAGTATTATAAGGGGCAGTCAAATCAAGAGACAGATGAAAAAATGTAAGTAAACCGCTTATTATTTCAAAAGTAATCGACATAACTGTTAATACATTTAGCCCACTGTGAGACAAGACGGTTAATGCAGTCATGGAAAAAAATTTACGGTTGTCCATTGAACCTTGACTGTACCCTGGTATTCAGACTGTGGAGAATTTGTAAGCGTTTCTCAGCGGGACTTCTACGGCGTATTCGAGACAACCTTGGCACATGTGAGCCGGCGCCTGAAAAAAAAAAAAAAAAAACAAAAAAAAAACTGATTCGGGCGAAGTGTAGCACGCCTGGGTACAATGATGGTTCCATAGTCAACCACAAACATTTTTCCAATAAGTCACTCACCCTCTTGCCTCACAGTGGGATAAATGTATTAACAGTTATGGCGAGTACTTTAGAAATAATAAATTGTACTTACTTTTTGCCCCTTATATATTTAGTTTCATTAGATTTGCTCGTAAGATGTAGACTGCGAGACAGGAAAGTGAATACGCGCTTTGGATTAATGTTAGTTGGTGTGGACCAATTCCAGTTAGGCTCTTGAGTGGTCTCACACGCTCTTCAGGGTGAATTCCGTGTTTGATCTTCGATCTCGAATGCAGAGAGGTAGCGCCATAGAGACCTTTCACTTGCATTCGCGAATACGAGCGCCAGATTTCGAGTCCATTGTCTTGCCACTGCGCCAACTCGTCTTTGTTTTTGCCGATCGTACGTTGGATCTACATGTATACTCTGAAAGCTACCTTACGGCGTGTGCCGGAGAATACTTTGCTTACCAATGTCACTTCTCCCTTTTCCTGTTCATGATACGCGAATGGAACGATTGCTGGTAAGTCTCTGTGTCGGCTCGAATCTCCCTAACTTTCTTCTCATGGTGTTTTCGCGAGATATTCGTATGAGCAAGCAATGTATTGGTTGACTATTCTAGGAGCGTACACTCTCGTAATTTTAACAGTAATCCAAGCCTTGAAGTTGGCTGTGCTTGTCCGTGACGTTTTCGCACTTACTAAACGAAGTTGCAATGAAACATTCTGCTCTAATTAGGGTCTTCTCTATTTATCTTTAAGAAATTGCTGCTTGATGACGAAGAAAAATTCCCACAAAAAGAGAAAGACTCGTATAGTGAAAGATCAGTGAAGAGTATCTGGAGTCGATTACACAGTTTAAGTATCTAGGATGACATTAAGAAACGATACGAAATAGGACGAAGTGGTAAAATCAGCAACATGGAAGACGAATGGAATATTTTTTGGAAGGATTCTCAGAAAGCGCCACTGAATCTGTAAAGGAAATCGCATACGAACAGCAAGTGTGAGCAACTTCAGAGGGCTGGGCAAACGTTGGTGGTCTTTTTAAGTAAGAATGGTAGAGGACGCTGAATAAATTCAGAGAGTTACTACTACGAACGTAAGAGATCAGTATAGCGTAATAGAACTGCTCTTCGAAAGACAGATGATGTAGTTCTTGCGAGATCTTCCTGAATAAATTTGGTGAACAGGTATCCGAGGAAGACAATGCAACAATTCTGATCACAGCACTATACATCTTGCCTAGAGAATTTAGAGATTAGGGCGCGTACAGACCAATATAGAAAGTCGATTTTCCCTCGCCTAATACGCGAAGGGAACAACACACGAAGTTGCTAATATTTGGTCGAAGTACCCTCTGCCACGTTCTGTACACCATCTACGTAAATTAAGATGTAGAGGTAAAAAGGAAACTTGACATTTTTTGCATTTGTGGGCAGAATATTGAGCACCATCTGTTTCTGTTACGCTGTGTGTTCTATTGCAGGTATTCGTGACCCGTTTGAAAAAGACGCAGCTAGCTGCGGTAGAGGAGAAAGAAACAGAGCGTCTCGATCTCTGCGGTGTACGAGAATGTTCCTTGGCAGCCGCTGTTCACCCTTATATTCGTATGCTAATGGCTTCTAATTTTCCCGCTCCACAGCCGGCGGGCCGAAAATTTTCATTTACGCATCCGTTCATGGCGAGCTGATTCCGTAAACATGCGTTTTAAAACAGCTGGCTCCGAGGAGCAAATTGTGTCCGTATATTACTCCCTCTTTAATATTCTGACATTCATTTTTGTACCGATTATTTATATCCACCCCAGCGCAAACCGTAAAATGAAAAGAAAATGAAAAATATATACGCCGCTATATATGAGTACCTCGTCACGTTACATTTTCTGCCGTTTCATATGGCGGTGTTGCTTTTTATCCGGGTTTAATAACAAATCACGGCGCCACCATATTTGTTTTTCAAATAACGAACGAATGTTATTGGATTTATTCATAACGTAAACAACAACAAATCAAATATTTTCTATGCAATCGCGCGTGTAAGCATGCATGTTTATTCATGGCGGCACATAAATTTACCATGCGCAAATATAATGTTTTATTAATTCATTCGATGTTTTGTTGCAAAATATCAACTCTTTAACTGAGAGTTCGACGTGGCTGCATTACCGTCCGCAGGGCGAAATGAAAAACAGCACATCAGTCAGCCGCAACCCTCGGGATGTTTTTACAGGCGGCAGAAATACGACCTGCGTTTAAAAGGCCAGCCACTGAAAGGAGCGACCGCAATTCGCCCGGCTGTTTTCGAGTTGTTGAAACTGTCACACGGGAAACGTGCGTAAGCAGATGTAGTTTATATGTACTGCACTTCTGAAATTTCTCGCAATATTAAAAAGATCTGAAACGGAAATATTTAAGGAAGCTAGTAAGAAAAAGGTATACGGACAGTTTAACACCTATAGTTTGAAAATCACTGTAAAATGTGTGGCAATGGTACATTTTATTGTACCACACATTTAGCTTTCTTAATCTCTGAGTCTAGGATATACACAAGTTCACATAATGAATGTGTGTCAGCAGAGCTCTTTAGTCCCCCGTCAACACTGTCTTAAAACAGTAAGAAAGTCTCTGCGCCACCCGTAATTCGAAGGCTGGAACTTTAATAGTGGCAACTATTTATTTACAGCTAGTACAAAATATAAACGAGTTTCAAAGTTTTACTGACCTTCAAAGTAGTCACCGGCATTGTGTATAACCCGTTGCCAGCGATGTGGAAGTCGTAGTTGCGGTGATATTTGTCGTGATCTGACAGGATAATATCAGATTACACTGTCCTATCGAAAATATTAATCTGAAAACGCCTGAAAACTGCTATGTCATTAACTTCCTTAACGAGACAAGCAAGACATTGAGAAGCACCTTTTTTGGTCATTGGCGAAACCAAAATATTTTTGCAATTTATATTATTCGCTATGATATCGAGACGTTAAACTCCGATTTTTGATATCCTTCATTCGAATCCCTCTCGATTCAAAAACAGGCCCTCAACTTTAGAAATGACGCTGCTACTGTTCTACTTTGACTAGCCTGTAAATTGCTCACCATGGCACTATTATCTGCAACCATATTTTGGTCAGAAGGAAACTGGCTCGAAAACTCTTTTCGGCATTTCGCGACAGTATAAGCCAGACATCAAAGAGATGGTTGAAACTTGTCCAAAACGAGTCTGAAAACCAGAAAACATTACTTACGTGAAAGACAGCTTTCAGAAATGCAACACAAAATCACAACTCCGGTTCAGTTGTGCGAATGGGAATTGAAGAACCGTTGTGGCAGAACATTATCAGAAAGGATACGCATCTTTATCCTCTCAAATTTTCTCTGGTTTGCATGAGTTAACGTTCAAGACAACAATGGCGTGTTCGCATCTGGCGATGGTATAGTTTTATAGGCACATTTAGAACCTCTTTTGTGCGCAGCTCGTGGTCGTGCGGTAGCGTTCTCGTTTCCCGCGCCAGGGTTCCCGGGTTCGATTCCCGGCGGGGTCGGGGATTTTCTCTGCCTCGTGATGACTGGGCGTTGTGTGATGTCCTTAGGTTAGTTAGGTTTAAGTTGTTCTAAGTTCTAGGGGACTGATGACCAAAGATGTTAAGTCCCATAGTGCTCAGAGCCATTTTTAGAACCTCTGTTTATCGTTCCTTTGGGTGAGGCTTGGTCAACACGGCCGAAAGAGTTACTTACATAATACTAGCCATTATGCAACAAAAATTCGTATTAATACGTTCGACAGCCGAATAATAATATTAAAACTGAAGTTTGGTGTAAAGTATAATTTGCGGCCTAATTATTTTGTTCAGCTCATAGACTTATTGGTGAAGAAAACCAAACAACCAGGATATGCTGTCGAGACGCTTGAAACTTTTATAAATAGCACAAATACTGTGGCTAAATTGGATACAATATCACAGCAAACGGATTGGAAGGGGGGGTGGGGTGGAGAGGGGGAACAGCTCATCCTATATTTACCACGTCTCCTGGAGCTGCTCATGATCTGTGCTATTGACCGTCTGAAAAATACAGGGTTATTCAAAATTATATACACACTTTCAAATGACTGCAAAACCTTTATACTGAGGTACAGTATTACATGGTTATATATACGTAAGCAGCAACTCAAGATATTCCTTTTGTTACATTGATCTTCAGCAACATGGCTGTCGGACGAACGAGGAAGATATTTTGCCTGATATACTTTTACAAGAACGAGATCGCCAACGCAGTGAGTCGGAAACTGCGAATCTCATTTAACAAGGCTCCACCTATCATGCAATTCATTTACGTGTGGGAACAGAAGTTTAAGAAAGCAGGAAGGCTTTGTAAAAATATGCAGTGGACGGGCATCAACATCTGAGGAACAAGTTGGATGGATCAAGGAAACATTTCTCAGAATTCATCATAGATTAACAATCGCGATCTAGGAATTCCACAGCCAACAGGAGAGTGCTGAGAAACTGCCTGCTCCAAGCCATTACACAAGACGGAAACATTTCCGGAAACAGCTTTGCGTTGATATGTGGGTGCGGACTCACTCGTAGGGAAGCAAGTCAGGCCAAATGCCTTCTCCGTTATTCTAACAGCCGTGTTACTGGAAATCACTGTAACAAAAAATCTTCTTGGGCTGATGTTTGCATAGGGCTACGTTTAATCATAATATTATACCTTATCTCAATAAAACATTTTTACAGTCATTTTAAAACGTCTAGATCAGTTTGAATAGCACTGTATTGCCTTACTACTAGACTTCACTGTCAGCATATGGGATTTCCTTATTTGACAGTTTTGCTCCATGGTTTTCTCTTTTTTTTACTTACAGCACCAATGCGAAGGGAAAAATTGTAGCGAAACGTGCGTACGGGTATCACATAAAAATTATAAGGATCAAACGAACGAGGACACTTTGCTAGTGAAGATGTTTTAACTGAATAAATGTAAATATGTATGGTACGAGAAAACGTGTACCAGCAGTTGCATACACAGTACCAGGATTAATAAATTTTTTACACAGCAGCTACTGATGCCAAGGACACATGAATGGAGAATTTGACGATATTATTCCAGAAGTATCAGTGTACACTGAAACTTCCCCTTTCAATGTAACGAAAGACTGTGCTGGTAAACTAAGTTATTTGATACAGAAACTGCTGAGTAAAACTGAACGTACTCAGACAGTTTTCTCTTTACTTATTCTGATCATTTCTAAACTGACACACAATATTTTAGCGCAACGCAATTTGACTTTTAGTAATCCTTACAAAAGAATAGCCCTGACTAACAATAACCTATACCCTTCATGAATCACTTAGCTCACAAAAATCTTCGGTACTCGACCTACTGCAATACAGCCTGCGCCAATACTGCCAGCTAAATAAAAGATTCTAACTACTAAAGGCATTAACTACTGATAGGCATATAGTTAACAAATGAAAGATTTTGATAGAGAACAAACAATGTATTTGCCTTAATAGTGTTCAAAAGTCATAATATATATACAAATTCTTGACATCTATTTTGACAGATTTCCTTTTTCTGACGGACACACGTCCAGATCGTCCGTTCATATTAACATCTCAAAACTCTGGCATCTCTCTCCCCACATCCACCACTGCTGGCGGCTCACCTCCAACTTTCCAACGCTACTGGCTGTTCACATCCAACTGCCCAACCAGCAACAGACTGCACACAGCGCAGTCAGCGATTTAGCGATTTTAATACAGAGCGCTACGTGGCGTCACCAACATAGAAACCTGAACAGCCTGCTTACAACACAATAGGTGTGATGAAATGTACTGGGTGATCAAAAAGTCAGTATAAATTTGAAAACTTAATAAACCACGGAATAATGTAGATAGAGAGGTAAAAATTGACACACATGCTTGGAATGACATGGGGTTTTATTAGAACCACCCCATATTGCTAGACGCGTGAAAGATCTCTTGCGCGCGTCGTTTGGAGATGATCGTGAGCCCAGTCGCCGCTTTCGTCATGCTTGGCCTCCCAGGTCTCCAGACCTCAGTCCGTGCGATTATTGGCTTTAGGGTCACCTGAGGTTGCAAGTGTATCGTGATCGACCGACTTCTCTAGGGATGCTGAAAGACAACATCCGACGCCAATGCCTCACCATAACTCCGGACATGCTTTACAGTGCTGTTCTAGTTGGCTCTGAGCACTATGGGACTCAACTGCTGAGGTCATTAGTCCCCTAGAGCTTAGAACTACTTAAACCTAACTAACCTAACGACATCACAAACATCCATGCCCGAGGCAGGATTCGAACCTGCGACCGTAGCGGTCTTGCGGTTCCAGACTGCAGCGCCTTTAACCGCACGGCCACTTCGGCCGGCTATAGTGCTGTTCACAACATTATTCCTCGACTACAGCTATTGTTGAGGAATGATGGTGGACGTATTGAGCATTTCCTGTAAAGAACATCATCTTTGCTTTGTCTTTCTCTTTTATGCTAATTATTGCTGTTCTGATCAGATGAAGCGCCATCTGTCGGATATTTTTTTGAACTTTTGTATTTTTTTGGTTCTAATAAAACCCCATGTGATACCAAGCATGTGTGTCAATTTGTATCTCTCTATCTACATTATTCAGTGATTTATTCGGTTTTCAAATTTATACTGACTTTTTGATCTCCCGATATTTACAACGCCCGAAGCTTAACAAGTGAGTCACAGTTTCAATGTTGATGTAACTGCTTCCAAGAAAATCTTATTAGAATGACGCGTAATATTCTACTCTACACCACGTCACAATGTATTATCAACTTGCTGACACATTCCTTTTGCTCCTGTTGCGTGCATGCTTCTCAGAAGCAGACAGCAGTTGAGCACTGCGAGATCGCCGTGCATGTAGTCCTGTCGATCTTCCTAGCCACAGACGTGTGGTAGTGTTGCCTCAAGTATTCTCATTACATCACTGACGCGCCTTGTCCTCCTGGGAAACGTTTATTGGACACTCCTCGTAACTACACACGTAGTTGCAGAACAGCACTCTCGTCGTCCTTCTATCACTAGAAAGGACAACCACGGTTCGTACACGATCAGCACAGCAGATATGGAGAGGTGTGCCAGGCCACTGCAATTGCAGAATTGACAAGCTCCCACGATGTCACCTGAAATACGCTGCATTGTTGTCACAACCCAACTTTGACGCAAAGACGACCTTGTTCTGTGCCGTCACAGACCAGTCACAGACCGGTAATGATCGGAGACGGTAGAGGACGGGTGCTAGTGTCAGGACGCCCAGTGGACGCAGGAACACAAAACTTCCTCCCACCTGGCAACGACATGGGCAAATACTGGGGCCTCTGCCGCTGTTGCCACCTTTGCATGGCTGGCGGGCGATGAGCAGTTCTATCCGCTTCGTGTCGGCGGATCTGACGACCCGATTTCCCGATGGTCTGTTGAGACCATCTCATCGCCGAGTGTGGTGTGCCCTCGCGCATCCACTGGTCCTAACACGACTGAATAGTCTCACGCCAACTACGTCGCTGGACAATATAATAGACGATACGAACAGCCAGCACCGCGAATCCAATAATGCGCTCCCTCCCCAACTCAGTTACGGGGGTTACGTTCGTCACTCGTGGCGTAGAGAGAGGCGGATTGTCACAGGCCGCCACGTTTCTCCGCCACACGCCAGGCGCCGCCGCTCACCGTCTTATTGACCACTGGCGGCAATTTATGTTCTCTGGTGACGAAACCTGTGCACTGCTCATTATTAAGAAGAAGACTGTTACTTAACGAGGTTAAGAAAACAATATATACGGTACTTCATATCGTTTTCTTTTGTTGTTACCAGACGAACGGAGCTTAGCTTCTTGCGTAAAAAAGTCGTTAGCAATTTTTCTGATCATATTTACGTGTCTGCCTCTGTACTCTAATGGGTAGTGACAAAGCCGTGTCCATCTTTCTCTTTTATCATCTTTTCTGTGCCTGTTTTTGTCTGTTCGTAGGCAGTGTATACAGAACTATTATATGATTAATCGCCTGCTTCACCACTGCAAATGATAGGGTGAAGCGAAACATTCTCTGTCGGATAGCGAAAGTCTGTTTTTTATGTAAGAAATACATTACTTTTTGTATGTGTTACCCTTTGCGATTAATGTAGCGAACACCGCAGATGGTTGGTTCACGTTTCTTCTTGATTTTTCCAGCTTATATTTTAAATGTTTCCATTAATATTTTATGTGTGGAAATATTGGTACATTGTTGCAGCACCTTCTCAACTTGTAATTAAGGCTTCTCTATGTTTGTCTAATCATAAAAAAATATTTAGTTCAGTAATAGTACCTAGGCCAACCTTCCCCACCCACGGCGCAATTTGGCCCAGAAGCTGTCATCAGTACCCTAGAACTTAGAACTACTTAAACCTAACTAACCTAAGGACATCACACATACCCATGTCCAAGGCAGGATTCGAACCTGCGACAGTAACGGTCGCGCGGTTCCATACTGAAGCGCCTAGAACCGCTCGGCCACAACGGCCGGCGAACTCGGGACCTTTGCCTTTTGCGGGCAAATGCTCTACCAACTGAGCTACTGGAACATAACTCACGAGCCTTCCTCACAGCCTTACTTTTGGCAGTACCTCATCTCCAGACTTCACAGAAGCTCTCCTGCGAACCTTTCAGAACTAGCACTCCTGGAAGAAAGTATACTGCGGAGACACGGTTTAGCCACAGCCTGAGGGGGTGTTTCCAGAATGAAATTTTCTCCCTGCAGTGGAGTGTGACCTGATATGAAACTTTCTGGAACATTAAAACTGTGTGTCGGACCGAGACTCAAACTCGGCGACTTCTCCCTATCGCGGGAAAGTGCTCTATCAACGACATTGGTTGGTTAATTGAAAATATATCGACTTTAATACTCAAGGTTTATTTTCGTATTAATTCCTACTGCTTTTTGACAAAAACTACAGTCTATTTTCATTTTAATTCCTACGGCGTTATGACAAAAACTACTATGATAAATAGTGCTATCATTGTTGTAATGAAAGTGTGACAGAAATGTATGTCCATAATTTTTATGACTTATCAATCTTCATCTGAGTACCCGATAGGAATTTCACAGCTGAATATTCATAAGAAAAGTCCATTATCATTTCAATTTTAACACATGACAGATATGCCCACGCCTACAGCTTCTACCTTCAATCCATTCATGATCTGGATTGCTTTGCTAAAACGGCCTAAGACACCTAAGACACACGGAATTCTCATCCTCGTCTTCAACTTGAACAACCTTCTCAGGGATACAACTTTATTTCTGGGTTTTATCGTGTGATTTCTAAAAAAAAGTGCCCATGCTGAAGCTATTAGCTTGAGCACGGGAACTAATTTTAGGAAATAGGATTTTATTCAGAACAACCACATTTGTCTTTAAAGTGTTCGCATTATAATGTATGTTTCATTGGAGTGTCTGTAAGTATTGTGAAACTTCTTTTACGTTAGCTTCTTTTTTCTTGGTTGCGATTTCTCAAATGGCCACACTTCTTCAGGCGTTGGGAAGCATGGCTAGTCGAGTGACGTGACGTTTAACGTAACAGGCGTTGTTTTCATAGATTCATAGACCTACCATGGAGTCCTTGAGCAGTTGAACGGCCAGCTACAACAATTACGGCAATTAATACAACCAGCAGTCTCAGGATTGGGTGTATTTAGGTACGAAGGCTTCGGCATAAATCAGTAATTCGAAAAGAAAAAAAGGAAAACTTTGCTTAGACGTTACCAGTTTAAAATTTTCTTGTGTAAAAACTGCGTTGAATATGGACTATAACTATGTTGGACGAATAGTTACTGACAAAAGGAAAGCGGGGCAGGTTGGCCATATTGGCCGAACTGACATATTTAAACAGACTGTTGTGCCCCTCGCCATACTGGAATTATTTCAATTTGTTACGAATGCGTTTTAAACATTTATCGTTGTATACAATGTCAAAATAGTCCTTAACCTACGGAATTAAATCGTTATACTTACCTGATCAGTAAGAACTTATTCTTGGAGTTCGCAACAAAATATCGTGGGCAATCAAAATTTACTTTCACCAAAAAGAAATCATAAAATACTCGCCTATCCTCGCTCAACAATCTGAGTGCGCTGACGTCATTTTTGAAAGACGACGTATTGTTGCCACCAAACTCCTGTGTTGGTGGAGTATTCTAACGCCAGTTTAACGAAATAATACCAATTGGCTATCGAGCCCCTATGGGCAATGTGCTCCGGTCTTCCACACATTGTCTAACGTTTCCCCAGTGATTTCGTTCGTAAAAAGCTGTTTTGGAAGATCTGAAAAATCAACAATTTTGCTTTGGAAGAGTACACTTCTAAAAAGTTTTTCTATGTTCCATTATTTTGTATTTAACTTTTTTGAGATATTAGTCTTTCGACTGTTTTGATGCGGCCTGCCACGAATTCCTCTCCTGTGCCAACCTCTTCACCTGAGATTAGCACTTCCAACCTACATTCTCAATTATTTGCTGGATGTATTCCAATCTCTGCCTTCCTCTACAGATTTTCCCTCCACAGCTCCCTCTAATACGATGGAAGTCATTTCCTGATGTCTTAACAGATGTCCTATTATCCTGCCCCTCTCGTTGTCAGTTTTTTCCACACATCGCTTTTCTTTCCAACTCGGAGCAGAACCTCCTCATTTCTTATCTTCTCAGTCCACCTAATTTTCAACATTCTTCTGTAGCACCGCATCTCAAATGCTTTGACTCCCTCCTGTTCCTTTTTTCCCACAGTCCATGTTTCACTACCATACAATTCTGTGCTCCAAACGTAAATACTCAGAAATTTCTTCCTAAAATTAAGACCTATGTTTGATATTAGTAGAATTCTCTTGGCTAGGAATACTCTTTTTGCCCGTACTAGTCTGCTTTTGATGTCGTCTTTGCTCCGTCCGGCATCCGTTATTTTGCTGCCTGAGTAGTATAATTCCTCAACTTCATCTACTTTTTGACCACCAATCCTGATGCTAAGTTTCTCGCTGTTCTCGTATCTGCTACATCTCATTATCTTCGACTTTCTTCAATTTATTCTCAGTCCATTTAGACTGTTCATTCCGTCATGTAATTGTTCTCCACTTTCACTAAGGGTAGCAATGCAATCAGCAAATCGTAGCATTGAAACACTTTCGCCTTGAATCTTTATTCCACTCCTGAACCTTTCTTTTATTTCCATCATCGCTTCTTCAATGTACAGATTGCACAGCTGTGGCGAAAGACGACATCTCTGCATTACACCCCCTTTTTAATCCGAGCACTTCGCACTTGGTCGTCCACCCTTATTATTCCCTCCTCACTTCTGTACATATTGTATATTACCCGTCTCTCCCTATAGCTTACCCTTGTTTATCTGAGAATTTCGAACATCGTGGACCATTTGACATTACTGAATGCTTTTTCCAGGTCGGCAGAACCTATGAACGTGTTTTGATTTTTCTTTAGTCTTGCTTCAATTACCAACCTCAAAGTCAGAATTTTCCAAACTGATCGTCATCTAACACATCCTCAATTTCCTTTTCCATTCTCCTGTATATTTTTCTTATCAGCAGCTTGGTACCATTAGCCTTTTAGATGATTAGGCAATAATTCTGCTTGTGTCAGCTCTTGCAGCCTGCGGAATTGTGTGGAAGATATTTTTCCGAAAGTCAGTGGTATGTCGCTAGACTCATATATTCCTCACATCTACGTGAATAGTCGTTTCGTTCCCAATTTCCCCAATAATTTTAGAAATTCTGATGAAATGTTATCAATCCCTTCTGTCTGAATTGACCTTAAGTCTTCCAAAGCTCTCTTAAATTCATTTTATAATACTGGATTCCCTATCTCTTCTAAAGCGACTCCAGATTCTTCTTCTATCACATCCGGCAAATCTTCCCCCTCGTAGAGGTCTTCAATGTATTCATTCCACCCATCCGCTCTCTCCTCTGTATTTAACAGTGGAATTCCCGTTGCACTCTTAATGTTAACACCGTTGCTTTTAATTTCACCGAAGGTTGTTTTGACTTTCCAATATGGTAAGTCACTCCATCCGACAATCATTTCTTTTTCTATTTCTTCACATTATCCTTGCCGCCATTTCGTCTTAACTTTCCTGTGCTTCCCATTTAATTCACTCGTCAGCGACTTGTATTTCTGTATTACTGAATTTCGCTGAACATTTTTGTACTTCCTTCTTTTATCGAACTAATGAAGTATTTCTTCTGTTATCCATGGTTTATTTGCAGTTATCTCCTTAGTATCTATGGTTTTCTTACCAGAATCTGTGATTGTTCTTCTTAGAGGTTTCCATTTCTCTTCAACTCTACTGCCTACCGAGCTATTCCTTATTGTTGTGTCTATAGCTTTAGAGATATTCAAGTGTATCTCGTCGTTCCTTAGTACTTCTGCATTTCACTTCTTTGCATATTGATTTTTCCTGACTAATCTCTTGAACTTCAGCCTACCCTTCATCACTACTACACTCCTGGAAATGGAAAAAAGAACACATTGACACCGATGTGTCAGACCCACCATACTTGCTCCGGACACTGCGAGAGGGCTGTACAAGCAATGATCACACGCACGGCACAGCGGACACACCAGGAACCGCGGTGTTGGCCGTCGAATGGCGCTAGCTGCGCAGCATTTGTGCACCGCCGCCGTCAGTGTCAGCCAGTTTGCCGAAGCATACGGAGCTCCATCGCAGTCTTTAACACTGGTAGCATGCCGCGACAGCGTGGACGTGAACCGTATGTGCAGTTGACGGACTTTGAGCGAGGGCGTATAGTGGGCATGCGGGAGGCCGGGTGGGCGTACCGCCGAATTGCTCAACCAACACGTGGGGCGTGAGGTCTCCACAGTACATCGATGTTGTCGCCAGTGGTCGGCGGAAGGTGCACGTGCCCGTCGACCTGGGACCGGACCGCAGCGACGCACGGATGCACGCCAAGACCGTAGGATCCTACGCAGTGCCGTAGGGGACCGCACCGCCACTTCCCAGCAAATTAGGGACACTGTTGCTCCTGGGGTATCGGCGAGGACCATTCGCAACCATCTCCATGAAGCTGGGCTACGGTTCCGCACACCGTTGGGCCGTCTTCCGCTCACGCCCCAACATCGTGCAGCCCGCCTCCAGTGGTGTCGCGACAGGCGTGAATGGAGGGACGAATGGAGACGTGTCGTCTTCAGCGATGAGAGTCGCTTCTGCCTTGGTGCCAATGATGGTCGTATGCGTGTTTGGCGCCGTGCAGGTGAGCGCCACAATCAGGACTGCATACGATCGAGGCACACAGGGCCAACACCCGGCATCATGGTGTGGGGAGCGATCTCCTACACTGGCCGTACACCACTGGTGATCGTCGAGGGGACACTGAATAGTGCACGGTACATCCAAACCGTCATCGAACCCATCGTTCTACCATTCCTAGACCGGCAAGGGAACTTGCTGTTCCAACAGGACAATGCACGTCCGCATGTATCCCGTGCCACCCAACGTGCTCTAGAAGGTGTAAGTCAACTACCCTGGCCAGCAAGATCTCCGGATCTGTCCGCCATTGAGCATGTTTGGGACTGGATGAAGCGTCGTCTCACGCGGTCTGCACGTCCAGCACGAACGCTGGTCCAACTGAGGCTCCAGGTGGAAATGGCATGGCAAGCCGTTCCACAGGACTACATCCAGCATCTCTACGATCGTCTCCATGGGAGAATAGCAGCCTGCATTGCTGCGAAAGGTGGATATACACTGTACTAGTGCCGACATTGTGCATGCTCTGTTGCCTGTGATGTATCTGACCCCAGGAATGTGTCAATAAAGTTTCCCCTTCCTGGGACAATGAATTCACGGTGTTCTTATTTCAATTTCCAGGAGTGTATATTCTGATCTGAGTCTATGCGTCATACAATCCAGTATCTGATTTCGGAATCTCTGTCTGACCATGATGTAATCTAACTGAAATCTTCCTGCACCTGGCCTTTTCGAAGTATGCATCCTCCTCTTGTGACTCTTGAAAACAGTTTGCACTATTACTAGTTGAAATTTATTACAGAACTGAAACAGTCTCTCATTCCTTGACCCAAGCCCATATTCTCCTGTAACCTTTTCCTGTACTCCTTCCCCTACAACTTCATTCCAGTCCCCCATGACTATTAGATTTTCATCTCTCTTTACGTACTGTCTTAGTCTTTCATTCTCCATCTCTTCATCTTCAGGTTGCGACGTCGGCATATATACTTGTACTATCGTTGTCTATGTTGGTTGCTGTTGATTCTGATAGAAACAACCATATTACTGAACTGTTCACAGTGTCCTGCCTTCCTATTCATAACGAACTGTACTCCCATTGCCTCATTTTCTGCTGCTGTTGGTACTACTTTGTACTCATCTTACCAAAAATCCGTGTCTTCTTTCCATTTTACTTCACTGACCCCTGCCATATCTAGATTCAGTCTTTCCATTTCCCTTTCTAGATTTTCTATCTTCCCTACCACGTTCAAGCTTCTGACATTCCACCCCCCGTCTCGTAGAACGTTATCCTTCCGTTGATTATTAAATCTTTTTTCTTGGTTGTCTCTCCATTGGCAGTCCCCTCCCGTAGATCCGGATGGGGGACTATTCCGGAATCTTTTGCCAGAGGAGAGATCATCATGACACTTTGTCAGTTACAGGTCACATATACTGTGGATACACTTTATGTGTCTTTAATGCAGTGGTTTACATTGACTTATCCATCCTCATACCGTTGATAATTGTTGATTCTTCCGTCCTTAGGATCAGTTTCCCATCCCAAGGGTAAGAGAGTGCACTGAACCTCTGTCTGCTCCTCTGCCCTTCTTTGACAAGGTCGTTGGCAGAATGAGGGTGACTTCTTATGCCGCAAGTGTTCGGCCGCCAATAATGATTATTAATCAAAATTTAAGTGGTGGCGGGTTTCGATACCGGGACCGACGGCGTTTTGATTAGTAACCAGAGACGTTACCCTCTGTTTTTATCTCATGTTGTTCATTATTGTTAGTTGCATTTGTTTGTGGTGGCCGTCCCATGACACCCGTTCAGGTTCGTTGTTGAACCGCTCACTCAGTTTTCTTATTACAGAGAGTAGCTAACCCCCTTACCGAACACACTGAGCTACCGTGCCGGCACCCCTAGAACACAATCACAAAATCAATTCACCATGTAACCGATTTAAACCACACAGCGGCCACATTCAGACGTGAACTACCCACCGCATACAAAGAAACCATATGCACACATCATTTTTTATTCTGCATCATTCCTCTCCTGTGACATTCTTTTCATCTCAGAGTAGTAGTTGCACCCTAGGTACTCAGTTATTTGCTGGACGTATTCCAATCTCTGTCTTCCTCTGAAGTTTTTACCCTGTAAAGCTATCTCTAGTACCAGGAAAGTTACTCCCTGATGCCTTAACAGATGTCCTATCATCCTGTCTCTCCTCCCATTCTGTATTTTCCGTATGTCCCTTTCCTCGCCGATACTGCAGATAAAGTTTACAGTCCTCAGCTTATCAGTCCACCTAATTCTCAAACTTATTTTGTAACACAACATCTCAATGCTTCGATTCTCTTCTGTTCTGGTTTAAGCTCAGTCCATGTCCCAGTATCACATAACGCTGTGCTCAAAAACCACTTTCTCAGAAATTTCTTCCTCAAATTAAGACCAATGTTTCATACTAGCAGACTTCTCTTGCCCAGAAGTGCCTTTCTCGCCAACGCTAACCTGCTTTTTATGTCCTCCTTGCTCCGTCCGCCGTGCATTATTTTGCTGCCTAGGTAGCATAAGCCATAATTTTCGTCTGTTTCGTGATCCCCAAATGTAAAGTTAAGTTTCTCACTGTTCTCGTTTCTGATATTTCTCATTGCTTTCGTCTTTCTTCGGATTTACTCTCAATCCACATTCTGTACTCATTAGACTGTTCATTCCATTCAACACATCCTGTAATTCTTCTTCTCTTTCACTGGCAATATCAACAGCGAATCTTATCATTGTCACCCTTTCACCCTGAAAATTAATCCCACTCTTGAATCTTTCTTTTTTCCCTAACCGCTTCTTTAATGTATAGAGTGAACAGTATGGGTGTCTTACACCCTTTTTAATCCTAGCATTTCGTTCTCGATCTTCCAGTCTTATTGTTCCCTCTTCGTTTCAGTACATATTGTATATTATCCGCCTTTCCCTATAGCTTACTCCTATTTTTCTCAGAATTTCGAACATCTTACACCATTTTCCGTCGAACGCTTTTTCCAGGTCGACAAATCCTATGAATGTGTCTTGATTTTTCTTTAGTCTTGGCTCCACTGCCAGCCGCAACGTTAGAATTGCCTCTCTGGTGCCTTTATCTTTCCCAAAGCCAAACTGATCGTCATCTAACAGACCCTCAATTTTCTTTTTCATTCTTCTGTGTATGTTATTCATGTCAGCAACCTGGATGCATGAGCTGTTAAGCTGATTGCGCGATAATTCTTGCACTTGTCGGCTCCTGTAGCCTTTGAAATTTTATTGATGATGTTCTTTTGCTATACAATCTATCCCACACATTCTACTTACCAACGTGAATGGTCGTTTTGTTGCCACTTCCCGCAATTATTGTAGAAATTACGATGGTATATTATCTATCTGTTCTGCCTTATTTGATCTCAACTTTCCAAGGCTCTTTTAAATTCTGATTCTAATACTGGTTCCCCCATTGCTCCCCAGGCGATTCCTGTTTCTTGTTCTGTCACGTCATCAGACAAGTGTTCCCCCTCATAGAGGCCTTCAGTGTACTCTTCCCACCTGTCCGTTCTCTCCTCTGCATTTAACAGTGGAATTCCCATTGATCGCTTTAATATTACCACCCTTGCTACAAATCTCACTAAAGGCTGTTTCGACTTTTCCATATGCTGAGTCAGTCCTTCCGACGATCATTTTTTCTTCGATTTCTTCACACTTTTTACGCAACCATTTTGCCCTAGCTTCCCTGCACTTCCCATTTATTTCGTTCCTGTATTCCTCAATCTCCCTGAACGTTTTTGTACCTCCTTCTTTTGTCATTCAACTGAACTATTTCATCGGTTATTCATGTTTTCTTCACAGTTGTCTTCCTTGTACCTACAGTTTTCTTTCCAACTTCTCTGATTTCCCCATTCAGAGATGTTCATTCCCCTTCATTTGTGGTGCCTACTGAACTATTCATTATCGCAGTGTCTGTAGTCTCAAAAAACATCAAACATATCTCTTCATTTTTTAGTACTGCAGTATCCCACTTCTTTTCGCACTGATTCTTCATGACTGGTCTCTTAAACTTCAGCCTACTCTTCATCACTACTAAATTGTGATCTGAGTCTGTGTGTGCTCCTGGGTACGTCTTACAATCTGATATCTGACTTCAGAATCTCTGCCCGACCACAATGTAATATAAGTGAAATCTTCACGCGTCACTCGGCCATCTCCACCTCCGCCTCTTCTGATTCTTCAACAGAGTATTCGCTACTACTAACTTATATTTATTGCAGGACTCAATAAGTCCTTCTCCTCTCTCGTTTCTACTACCAAGCCAATATTCTCCTGTAGCTTTTTCTTCTACTCCCTCCCCTACAACCACATTCCAGTCCCCCATGACTATTAGATTTTTATCTACTTTCACGTCCTGAATTAGCCATTCAGTATCGTCGAATATTTTCTCTATGTCTTCAACTTCAGCTTTCAACGTCGGCATGTATACTTGAACTATCGTTATCTATGTTGGTTTGCTGTCGATTCTGATAAAAGCAATCACAGTGTGCTGCCTTCCCATTCATACCCAATCCTACTCTCGTTACCTCATTTTGTGGTACTGTTGGTACTGCCGTGTACTCATCTGACCAGAAATCCTTGTCTTCTTTCCATTTCCCTTCATTGATCCCCACTATATCTAGACTGAGCCATTGCATTTCCCTTCCTCTACTAACCTAAGAAAATGGTGGGAAGATAGGTCATTTGGACTGCCTCCACTAAATTAAGTGAACCGACCGCCACCTCCTCCTATGAACTGGCGGGGAGTTTGAATTTTGGAAGGAAGCTAGGTCAATTAGCGTATCTCTACTAACCTAAGAAAATGGCGCGAAAGAAAGGGCACTTGGACTACAACCACTAACCTAAGTCACCCGACCGCCACCTCCTCCTAGGGATTGGCATGAAGTTTGAATTTTGGGTGGTAAAGAAAGGTCACTTGGGTTATTTCTACTAACCTAAGAAAATGGCAGGAAAGAAAGGGCAGTTGGGTTACCTCCACTAACCTAAGTACCCTGCCGGCATCTGTTCCTACGGATTGGTGGGGAGAGGACTTGACCTGTGCTTGACGTAAGTCTTTATTATTTTGCGTGCACTATTTTACTTAAGCAATTAGAGGCAGAACCGCCTTCCAGTGTGGTCGCCAAGGCATCCAGATTCCAACTGACCTAGCACACAGTACACCACCAGAGGGTGCTGTCATCCCTCCTGTGACATAATCCAAGATGGTAGTCTAGAGGGGGAAAATGGTGTGAAAATGACTCAGCCTGTGCTGGGCTGCTGGAGAGAGTAAGAAAGGAGTGTACTTTATTTATTTTGGAACAATTTATTTAGGGATGGATTTTGAAAGATGATATATTTATCACACCAACACAAAACACACGCTCTGACATGCTTGGGGTCATGCCAGACAGCCCACAGACCTGTAAACTTTTCCTAAATGACGCTCTGCAGGCAGCTCCTAAATTACCAAAATAATTTCAGCACAGACATGCAAACTTCTCCTAAATAATGCAGTACACTGATGTGTAGGCACGCTCAGTACTCATAAACTGTTCAAATAACGCAGTGAAGCCTATAGACCTGTTCGCAAAATAATGCAACAGCCATGTGCAGACACCGCCCACTGCCCCATGTCCATTGGACCACACAGGAGGCTACCGGTAGCTCCCATGAAGTGACACAGCTGTCAGCTGTCAAACCACACACAGGTGCCCTCAAGCATGAGGCGGTGACATCCTTCAGAGCGCACCAATGCCGCCGAGAACCACCACCAGATGCAAGCCAGAGTGAGCCACCACTCTCACGCTGTTGCTGGCTGCAACGAGCAGTTGCTTCTATTTTAGGGTATACAGTTAGAGTTCTCTGTTATACGGACATCACAGAACTCCAACATGCACTTACGCTGGGCCGATATGCGAGACCCCGCTGGGCAGCACATGTGTTTTAGCATTGCTGATGCAACACCTGGGGATCCTGACATCACCGAATAGCACAGGGTGCATTGTTCCTAGCGTGACATGGGAAACGCGTCTAACTGTACTTAACTGCCCAGCATGACTGACACAATGCTGCAAAGTGCGCATGTGTAGCTACAAGTCACCGGAAGTGCATATAACAAGGTTCTCAATCTTATACTGATGTCATACGGCTATGTGAAATCAGAACCGAGTGGACCTCTCGGAAATTATATGGTGTCCCAGAAATTGTTACTGCTCGCTTTCTTGATGTCTCAGCTTGTATGCACAAAAATTCTTGCCCTAACAGAACCTGTTTACGAAAATAGCGCAGAATAACATAGAAAGCAGTCTTCTTCACAGTCCTAATGTGGTACTCCATCCATCACATGTTACCCTTCCTACTTTCAACACACACAAACATTCCCACCACTATGTAGAGACTCCTATATCCCAGCACAAAAGAATGTCTTGTGAATGAATTGTGCAATACGATTAGCCGTTATCGAATTTTCCCGCTCAGTTATTGATGCCGCCTGTATTGAAGCTCTGTCCATCTTTTTATTCTTTCTGCAGACGAGACTTTCAGCAGGAAAAAAACTATTTTACTCGGATCGCCACATTACATCGACAATTAAACCCTGCAAGGTGCCCCTACATATCGTCAGATACGGAAAGACTCTCACTCAGTTACACTGCTCTCACACTGAGGACAGAATCTTGAATATTAGAGCGCAAAACTGATCTCCAACCAAGAAATATATCACCATGTACCATGTCGATGTAGTAAACATACAGTTCCTATCCTGCACCATACAAAATCAGACCTTTAACATCATTTGTACATATACTGCAAAGACAGACAGCACCGTATACACTCCTTGCAACACTAGATATTTCACTTTCCCGCTCGCTCCCCCCCCCCCCACCCCCCCACCCCCCCAGCACACACAAACGCGTTACTGTTTCTGGTCCGGACCTGTTTGCTTTTATACACCCATCTCCAGGGTCTGCGATTACAAGAACACACGAATTTTCTGTTGGTTCACCATAATATTGTATCATTTTCGCGGTACTTCTCGATATCAAGCACACAGCAGTAGCCTACCGATCGTTCGCGCAATATAATTCCAAGATATAGACTGGAAATTATTTCTCTAAAGACCCGAAACATTAGCGCTTATCCTGCCTGCAAAGATCTTTAAGTGAGAACTCGAAAGAAATAGAGGAAACTGATATTTCCGCCCATGAATATCGATGTACGTGATGTAACAGAATCCAAATCATCCCTACAATTTACAAAGACAACTAATGTGTTTCTCATGTCTAGAGAACCAGCAAACTTGCCTTGCACCTGCTAGATGCACATGCCACAATCCATGATCCATCAACTAAATAAAGACGCGAAATGTGCAGAAGCAATGAACTGAACAATTTACAAGGGAGGGAATAACGGTCCAGCGCAAACACACCTCCATTTTCAATCTTCTCAGTTTTCTATGCAATCACAAAAGCTATCCAACACATACTAAATATTAGTTCGCCATTCGGTCGTCTAGAGGACAACACAGTTAAGTCATATACATTCCCACACTCCAGCAGCCCTACCGTTAGCTGGAAATGTGAATCATCCCCACCACAGGCCACGCATAGACGGAATCATCCTACAAAACCGGTCACATATATGTTTGAACGCTATAGTTACAATTGCGGTTTCAGTTGAATGACATTTGACAATGAGTGGAGTATCAGAAATACATCTTGCTGACGGCCGTGGCTCAGGAAATAGAAATATCTCGAGCTTCTTATGACCTGACATACTCTTTTTCTCTCCTATCACAGTATTCCACAGTCATCTCCTTTGCACACGTCGGAACACAAATATATAGTTTATAAGCCTGATGCTCAAGGTGAACCTATCACACATCCCCTACTACTACGAAGTATAAGGTCGTGCGGTAGCGTTCTCGCTTCCCACGCCCGGGTTCCCGGGTTCGATTCCCGGCGGCGTCAGGGATTTTCTCTGCCTCGTGATGACTGGGTGTTGTGTGATGTCCTTAGGCTAGTTAGGTTTAAGTAGTTCTAAGTTCTAGGGGACTGATGACCATAGATGTTAAGTCCCATAGTGCTCAGAGCCATTTGAACTATTTTTACTAAGTATAATACTTCATCAGTAACTGATTTCCTACGATACGAAATAATACTGAGAGAAATTCAGCGATGGGTGGACTTTCCTAGTAAGTTTTTCTTGTCAGTGATATCACTGTGTCTTAGAAAGAT
This sequence comes from Schistocerca americana, assembly GCF_021461395.2. Lineage (NCBI taxonomy): Eukaryota > Metazoa > Arthropoda > Insecta > Orthoptera > Acrididae > Schistocerca > Schistocerca americana. The sequence continues at coordinate 702,176,876 of NC_060122.1, forward strand.
AGGGGTCATCTTCTCAGATGTTAAAAAACCCAATCTCAACAACTACTCTATGTTACTGTCACAAGCGCTCTTGGTTCTACTGATGCACACAAGTATCCATGTTAAAAGTTATACCTGTTTTATAAATCGAGGTACGACATCACCTCTGAATGAGGTGGCTTTTTGTCCAGACAAATACCGAGATGGTGATCGCTGGAGAGTATATTATCAGACCAGCAGTCTGGTTACACGTAGCCCACGAAGCAACCTACTGATAAAATCGTTGAATTTTGAAAGTGATTCCGCTAAGGAACGTGGTAAGAAACCGCTATCTGCAACTCCCTCACACCACTAGATATTTCTATAGTATTTGTAACGTATGCTGTCTCGATGCCATGTCAGAGGTTCCGTGATATATCCACTGAGTTATAGGCGATGACTGATTGAGAAGGCCCACAAACAGTAGTAGATGGTGTGCTGATTGAGGTCGTAAGAAATGTGCACTAGCTTTTCAGATCTCTAGCGTCACGCTATTCGTTAGAAATGATGTCTATGATTTGGAATCAAGAACTTCCATACAACCACATATCTGCGTTGGATCACAGCCACAAGTGAATCATATTTCTAGAACTCTCATATCTCGAAACGAGTCACCTTTCTCGAACCTATCTGCTACAGTTAAATTACAACGTGGTTTTAGTCAGCCCTACGCATCCTGCAACTGCTCGCATTTCTGCAGCTTTGCGCATGTGATCGTTCCAATTTGAGTCGGAAATGAGCAGAAGTCGGAGAAAGCCATATCCACTACCTTCTGCAACCGATATAGAAACAGAACCACCGGTTTTAGTGCAACAGGACCGTGTTCTGACCATCCGGTGGAAATGATCGCATTGTGGTGCGTCTCCAAACTAGATGAGCTGTGCGCTGCTCGTGTTCATGCCGTTTATTGCTTGGCATCTTGTCATTGCGGTTATGGCATCTCGTTTCTTATTAGATTTACTGGCGTCACTAAGTTGCTGGCTTGCCTGCCCGTGAGTGACAGCAGCAGCACTTATCGATACGAGTACTGTGATACTATCTTTGAAGCGACCGCTAGTATATCCGGGTCGCTTTGTGTGGAGTGGGCAGTTGCGAACGTACATTAGTTCTGTTGGGGCGCAGCAGCGAGAAGGTCCGTGCAGCATGCGGGCAAGCCAGGGCCGCTGGCAGCGTGCTGCCACTGCCGGATCGAGGAGGGGTGGATGCGAGAGCGACGACTTCGTTGCACACCGAACCCAGGACGTTTAAGTTGAGTGAAGAGTTAAGTGCTAATTCAACCTCGACTATTCTGAGATTCGCCTTTGGTCTGCGGGTTGTCGCACCCAGGGCCTCTGAGCCTGGCGGCAATGAGTAAAGTGCTTCGAGGCGGTGAAATTTTGCAGCTGTCTTTCTCTATTTGTTATTTATCATTAATTTAGTATTATTCTTATTAGTGAAGTGCAACCAGTGTGTTTTTTTTTGTTTTGCCTTGTGGCCGCTAACGCCCCAGTTACCTGCCCTGGAGGTTAGTGTACTTTTCCTGCGGTGTACCTTTCCTCGTCGTCTTGATGCTGTCCCACATGGCGTGTAGATCGACAGCCTCTTGTATTGTACTGTGCATATTTTTTTGGGAAGACCTACCTTGGTTCTAGTGTTTTGTTGTGTCTAGACAAGACAGCCTAGACACAATGCGAGGAAGCCGAAAGGCACGCGCTTAAACTCACGCAGGCTGGCGTGAGGTCTGAAACAGGATACGTAATGAATGCTATAAAGAAAAGTACGTAGCTTCTGGAATACCTAACTTTAATCCACATTTGTAGAACATCGCTCTTGATGATACATTAATAGAATCTCAATATCAATTGAATACGGCGCCTTGCTAGGTCGTAGCAAATGTAGCTGAAGGCTATGCTAACTATCGTCTCGGCAAATGAGAGCGTAGTTGTCAGTGAACCGTTCCTTGCAACGTCGGCTGTACAACTGGGCGAGTGCTAGTGCGTCTCTCTAGACCTGCCGTGTGGTGGCGCTCGGTCTGCTATCACTGACAGTGGCGACACGCGGGTCCGTCGTATACTAATGGACCGCGGCCGATTTAAAGCTACCTCCTAGCAAGTGTGGTGTCTGGCGGTGACACCACATGTTTCCTTCGGCCTTGAGTGTTTTCTGAAGACGTAGTGTTGTCTGTCTCTTCGCCCTTGCCTAAAAATATTCCATCGTTGTACTGGTGATCGGACGTTAGCCGGATTGGTTAGTCGGTCGGTCGGCTCTTAAGCTGCCCCTAGTTTGAGTTGCCATCCTGTTACATGAGTACTACTCTTGGCTGCCTGTCTCACCTTACTTTATATTTGTGTTACTTTCCCAGGCCAACCCTTGCAGCACTTGCTGAGAACTGCTTGTCCTGATTCCTTAAATTGTGATGTTTGTTTTAAGGATATTTGTAATTTTCAAATTATTGTTAGTGTGGCCTTCTTTGGTGATATGGCCTTGAGCAACTGAGAGTAACTGATTACGGCCCCATCCACTACCGTAACCTTATCCTGTCCCATCCTGAGAAAGCATATCTCACTAGATACAGATACTACAGCCTGAAGCAGACCCGGGTCCATTAACATCTATAAGCCCAACATGCTCCCATCATTATTCTTTACCATCCAGCAGAGAAAAATTACGAATTACAAAAGCTCCACTAACTTCATCCGATATAGAACTCGCCTAAGCGTCAGTGCTGACATGATGGGGCGAGGCTGCGATGTGAGTCCAGTGCAGAGAGAGAGTTGTTGCGATGCTCCCCAGAATAGCATTCCTAATGGGTCACCCCATCCGTCATCCGTCATCGAATTTACCTGTCAAACTGCTGTTGCAGCTGCTGCCGACGCGGTACAGTCCTATTAAATATACAGCTTTTGATCCATTGCAGAGGTCAGTTTACGGTTTCAACACCCGTAATGTAGTAGGATGGCCGTATCCCACAGAATGTACTGTAAGTCGCAATAGACGCTCCCTGTGACCCTGTGTCGTTGTTCGAAACATTGTTTTCTAACATACTTTGAACACTGCCATACATTTTGTTTTTTCTGCCACGACTTCGAGGTCTGTGTCAGGTCCTAAACTGACATTAAGACGCTATGATCCACAGCCTCTCGCGGAAAACTAGACATCGCACAACGTAAATTATATTGTTACTGTGGCTACAATAACATGCCACAAACACTGGATGATTTTAAATAGAAGAGAGTTACAACATAAGCAAATTGGAGGAGTTTTGCAGCGTTGTGTATGGTTTCCAAACTACAGTGCGAAAGTGATTCATGAGCTCTACACTAAACTCATGTGTCATAGTCATGGAATAGCTGATGACTCTATGTTCCTTTTCGACTGATTCATCACATTGCAGTCATGTACGTGATCACTGTTTCGGTGCTACCCACCCCAGAAGGTGATGTCCAACTACCAAAACTCTTTCTCCAACTCAAACAAGTGATGTCAGTCAATTATTATGTGGTAACCAACAGCGTGCCATTGGATGGGTGTGGTGGAAAAGACACCATCGATGTAGTCTAATAATAAGCATCACAGTTGATAGTGCAAACAGTTTTAGTAATTTTAGAGTAATTTCAACACTGACCAGTGATGTGACAGCATGTTTCCCAATTTCAATATCATAGCTAAACCACCCCATCTCCACTTTGTATCATTGCGAACGTGGGTGGGTGACTGTGCAGTACGTCCATTCATTGTTAATTCTTGAACACATACACCATCAAAGTATATCAGACATCGCTCTACATATTTCTAACACGTTGAGCATAGTGCTTAATTTACGATCTACTCGTATCTCTCTGTGTATGGGAGTCACAGAGCATTCTCACTGTCTTAGAGTAAAATTAGAGTGAAAGACCATCCTCGCACTGTCATTGACCAAACCACCCTGGAGCACCGTTACCGATTTAATCTGCAACCGACCAGAAGTAGACCGCTACACTCCACGTCTCGTGAGTGGGTCCTTACCCATCCAAGTGCGCAAGATTTCTCGAGATGCGCCCATGTCGAGGAGGTTAGCACTCCTTATCGATGTATAGTAACAGATTTCAATGTGGTGTGATGTAATAGCAGATGGTTAAGAAGAACAAGAAACGGATGATTTTTATGCACGATGGAGCACCAGACGGATAGAGTTCGACGCATTATTACGTAAATCAATCAAGCTATCAACTCTTAAGTATTGTTTTTAGAGTCTAGGATCAGTAACTGGAAGGTATTGGTAAGAGAGAACATAAAAAAATGCACTCCTAAGGCTACAACTTTCTGCACTTAAAATGGGCTATAATGTTAGATCGCTTGCGTTTCTGACCTATCAGTCGTATGGAATGTGGCGCTGTTAATATTCCAATGTAAGAAATATATTTCAAGCGGATGAGATACATCTCTCTTCCCGGTTTCTCTACAATAAACTATGTTATCGAATGGTAAAACGAAAATACTACTTCCTTAAAACATTGACTCTGTGTGATAGGAGTAGAATATGGCTTTCTGCGGATGTATAGTACCCACTGTTCACATCTGATCACAATTCGGAAATGATACTATCCCTGCATTAGCCCTATATAAAATGATCGTTAATAACGGCGAATACCTATTACAAGGAAACAGATACACGCATAGCAGCAGCGTCCGACATTTGAAAATTACATATCATTCCGCCACTAACTCTGTAAACAGCATATCCGTCAGGCAAATATATACAGGGATTGCAGTGCCTCACAAGCATCTACCGCTAACTTAGTTATGAAGCTGAAGTCTCGATTTTACACCCAAGATGCGAAAGGGGGATGGGGTACATCGCAGAAATCAAAGTTCGTTTAGAGGAATGTTCCACATTTCATCACACATGAGCCGGCCGAAGTGGCCGTGCGGTTAAAGGCGCTGCAGTCTGGAACCGCAAGACCGCTACGGTCGCAGGTTCGAATCCTGCCTCGGGCATGGATGTTTGTGATGTCCTTAGGTTAGTTAGGTTTAACTAGTTCTAAGTTCTAGGGGACTAATGACCTCAGCAGTTGAGTCCCATAGTGCTCAGAGCCATTTGAACCATCATCACACATGAGATGTAAGTCCTCTGATGACCGACAGGTTCACCGTTAACGACCGCAAGTAGACAGTGGTTTAAATCACATACAGAACACGTGGCTGGATACGAGTCGAAAGCAGGCTATGTCACGTGACTGCTGCATCCTGACGGACAGTGGAAAAATTGACCTTCAGCAATTTCCCCTTCTCTAGAATGCATCAGCAGTCCACCATTAAATTGTATCTCGTTACAGCTCCATCTCAATAGATCACCCCATCCAGTCTCTGTTATCCTTTAACACAGATGCAAGTAAGTTTAGAGGTGGATGGTTCTCTGTCTTCCTGAAAAGCATCAAATACAGTAGTCAACTCGCGTGTATCACTGGTACCTCAGTAGACATAAAGTGTAATGCCACCTCGATGGAAAAAAGTTGACTGCTCCCCTAATTCTCTTCGCTTCCATCTCGACGTTTTCTCGAATTCCTCTTGCTGTCGCATACTTGTTCCCATGTACAAATTGTTCTGCGAGAACCAGAAGATACGCAAGTACTTCCTCAATTTCCCCGCATTTCGGTGTACATTCAGTCTACTTATATCTATTACCCATCATTTTTCTATCGATTTTATGTCAGTTCTATCCATGCGATCATGACATAACCTGTCGTTCTGTGTTTTAAACTTGCTTGTAAATGTAGCTCAGCTGCCAGCACCTATCCTAAATGCACTGATCATGGGATGTAGTATATCACTGTACTCGATTGTGTCCAGTCACTTCCACATTTGGGGACCGTTTCCTCTGTTTTCTGTACGTCTGATGGAATTTGAACTTCCCGCCAATACCTAGGACGAGGTGGCAGTCGGATGACTTCTGCGCAGAAGAGCTTCTGTGAAGTTTGGAAGGTAGGAGACGAGGTACTGACAGAATTGAAGCGGTGAGGACGGGTCGTGGGTCACGCTTGGGTAGCTCAGTTACTAGAGCACTTGCCCACGAAAGGCAAAGGTCCCGAGTTCGAGTCTCGGTCCGGCACACAGTTTTAATCTGAAAGGAAGTTTCAGCGCGCACTCCTCTGCAGAGTGAAAATTTCATTCACGCTGTTTTGTATCTACGTGTGTGTTCCACAAGCCGCATTATGGCGTGTGGCTGAGCACAATTCTGGTATCATTATCATTCTACCCGCCTCTTCCTCCCGTTCGATTCACGAGTGCTTCGTTAAGAAGGGCTGTCGGTTAATCTCCATATTAACTCTTATTTATTTGTCTCATGTGGTCTTTTTGGGAGAATTATGTGGGAGGAAGTAACATGTTGTCTGATTCCTCTTGCAGATTTAGACGAAACAAACGTTTCAAGGAAAACGAAATTCAAGCGAAATGAGAGACAGTTAAAATGAACTCTACAACTTGGACGAGAAAGCAGGTTGATGAAACAAAAGAAATTAAATAGAAAGTAATATAAAATGTGTGTGAAATCTTATGGGACTTAACTGCTAACGTCATCAGTCCCTAAGCTTACGCACTACTTAACCTAAATTATCCTAAGGACAAACACATACACCCGTGAACGAGGGAGGACTCGAACCTGCGCTGGGATCAACTGCACAGTCCATGACTGCAGCGCCTGAGACCGCTCGGCTAATCCCGAGCGGCAGAAAGTGATATATAAAGTAAACCAAAAAGACATGTACAAAGATTTGAAGTGGAAAAAAAAGAAAAAAAGAGAGCAAATGAAAACACTGATACACTCCTGGAAATGGAAAAAAGAACACATTGACACCGGTGTGTCAGACCCACCATACTTGCTCCGGACACTGCGAGAGGGCTGTACAAGCAATGATCACACGCACGGCACAGCGGACACACCAGGAACCGCGGTGTTGACCGTCGAATGGCGCTAGCTGCGCAGCATTTGTGCACCGCCGCCGTCAGTGTCAGCCAGTTTGCCGTGGCATACGGAGCTCCATCACAGTCTTTAACACTGGTAGCATGCCGCGACAGCGTGGACGTGAACCGTATGTGCAGTTGACGGACTTTGAGCGAGGGCGTATAGTGGGCATGCGGGAGGCCGGGTGGACGTACCGCCGAATTGCTCAACACGTGGGGCGTGAGGTCTCCACACTACATCGATGTTGTCGCCAGTGGTCGGCGGAAGGTGCACGTGCCCGTCGACCTGGGACCGGACCGCAGCGACGCACAGATGCACGCCAAGACCGTAGGATCCTACGCAGTGCCGTAGGGGACCGCACCGCCACTTCCCAGCAAATTAGGGACACTGTTGCTCCTGGGGTATCGGCGAGGACCATTCGCAACCGTCTCCATGAAGCTGGGCTACGGTTCCGCACACCGTTAGGCCGTCTTCCGCTCCCGCCCCAACATCGTGCAGCCCGCCTCCAGTGGTGTCGCGACAGGCGTGAATGGAGGGACGAATGGAGACGTGTCGTCTTCAGCGATGAGAGTCGCTTCTGCCTTGGTGCCAATGATGGTCGTATGCGTGTTTGGCGCCGTGCAGGTGAGCGCCACAATCTGGACTGCATACGACCGAGGCACACAGGGCCAACACCCGGCATCATGGTGTGGGGAGCGATCTCCTACACTGGCCGTACACCACTGGTGATCGTCGAGGGGACACTGAATAGTGCACGGTACATCCAAACCGTCATCGAACCCATCGTTCTACCATTCCTAGACCGGCAAGGGAACTTGCTGTTCCAACAGGACAATGCACGTCCGCATGTATCCCGTGCCACCCAACGTGCTCTAGAAGGTGTAAGTCAACTACCCTGGCCAGCAAGATCTCCGGATCTGTCCTCCATTGAGCATGTTTGGGACTGGATGAAGCGTCGTCTCACGCGGCCTGCACGTCCAGCACGAACGCTGGTCCAACTGAGGCGCCAGGTGGAAATGGCATGGCAAGCCGTTCCACAGGACTACATCCAGCATCTCTACGATCGTCTCCATGGGAGAATAGCAGCCTGCATTGCTGCGAAAGGTGGATATACACTGTACTAGTGCCGACATTGTGCATGCTCTGTTGCCTGTGTCTATGTGCCTGTGGTTCTGTCAGTGTGATCATGTGATGTATCTGACCCCAGGAATGTGTCAATAAAGTTTCCCCTTCCTGGGACAATGAATTCACGGTGTTCTTATTTCAATTTCCAGGAGTGTATTATGATTAAAATTATGTGACAAAGGTATGGAAGTATAAAAGTACATTTAAATCAATGAATTGAATAAAAATGATAAGGATTTAAAAATAAAAAAATAGCATAGCTGATGTGATTCGAACCCACAACTTGTTGTATGTCCACACAACCAAGCTGCACACTGATGCTTATTTAACGCTATTGAGTATCACACAAAATTCTGAATACTTTTTCGCCAATTACCCTCAAACGAGGGTCCACCAGGGTGAATGGCTGCAGTGTCTGACACCTGATATCTTAACCTACATGACATATAGATGGTTTCAAAAAGTCGATCCCACCAATGGGGACATCTCCTTGCGAGCTGTGCACAAGCGTGCTAATTTGCCCACAATGTGATGCGGTCTTCGCGTGACTGTTGTTTTCTGCACCATAAAATTTCTTCTTTCATCCAACAGAACCCCTAGAAATCGGGTTCTGTTATTTTTTAAGAAACAAGAACATGTAGCGAATTAATTCATACACGGTTACTGGCACAGGCTGAATTCGCGATAGCCGAGCAATATTTCGCCAGTAATGTATTGGATCTTCGGTGAATAATGCAGTTCTTAATCAGTTAATGGGATGGCCGCGAATCGATAACATTTTAATTCAATAGCGCCATAATCTTGGCGGGCGGCGCTGTGTTTCGGGCTGGTCCGTGAAATCCAATAACTGTTTTTCTGGGCCGCCATTAAGATAGATTGGATTTGGAGTGGCCAGCGGGCGGTGGCTGCGACGCGAGGGCTCTGCCACGCCGCCGCGCCCGCCGGGCAGCTAGACTGCTCCTAGCCCAGCCCAGCCTTGCCTCGCCGCGCCGCGCCGCGCCGCGCCTGGACGGGGCGGTCGCAATTTTCCGCGAAGTTAACGCTAATGGTGTGTCCCGGCCTCTCCTCCCCCCGGCACCGCCGCAGCGTTCGCAATCTCGCTGCGCTGCCGCGGGTCTGACCTTTAGGAAGTATTCCGTGGCCTGTCGCAGTGCGATTTAGAAAGCGCGCTATACGCGTTGGTGTACGGCTCAGGCGAGGACTCTGTCGTTGCTTAAGCTACTGAGCGACTGACAGCTGTCGCCTGGTAGTCCTTCGTGTGGTCTGGGTTTAAAGTTGTGTGGAAGAGGGTCAAAAGCAGAGCCGACTCGACAGAGTAACGACGACATAGCAGTGTTCTGCTAAGATTTGTCGAGCTCTAAGCGATGATTTTTTTCCCATTCTGTCAGCTGAATTACATGAGCGAAATGACCCAACATTTCCTTGAATCTCTCCACGAAGACAGAAACGTCATTAAAAGACGTCCTTCTCAGTTCTACTGACGTAAGTTTTCATCCGTCCACCTTATTAATTATTTGTCGGTTATGAGAAGACATATCGGTTCAGTAGTGACATTACAATCACTAGTACGTACTGAAATTAATAAATGAATTATTTTTGAGAACACTCGTATTATTGTGCAATCTGTGACTGTGTGACCTGAAAGGCTTTCACAGCAAGAAAAGTTTATGAGTTATTCTAAACATCACTGGAATAAAACAAAATCGAAGGTTCCACTCGAAGGAGTGATTACATATACGGGGGTCACTCCAAAAGAAATGCACACTATTTTTGTAAAAATACAGTTTTCATTCTGCATGTGTGAAAGTTTTGCAGTGTCTAGATACACCCTTCCTGCTTGTTTTCAAACTTAGTTCAACCTGTTCCCGTGAGTGGCGCCGTCACAGCATGTCTTCAAGATGGCTGCTACACTTGACGATCGTCAGAAGCAACGTGCTGTCATAGAATTCCTGTTCTGTGAAAACGAGACAGTGGGAAACATCCACAACAGGCTGAAAAAGGTGTATGGAGATGCTGCTGTCGATCGCAGTACAGTTAGTTGGTGGGCAAGCAGGTTACGTGATGAAAGCGGGCACGGAAATATTGAGGATTGTCCTCGCAGCGGCAGGCGTCGTACTGTAGACACTCCAGACAATGTGCAGAGAGTTAACGAATTGGTGACTGCTGACAGACGCATCACAGTGAACGAATTCTCACGCTACGTTGGGATAGGGGAAGGAAGTGTTTGCAGAATACTGAAAGTGTTGGCGTTAAAAAAGGTTTGTTCCAGGTGGGTTCCCAGGACGTTGACAATGGCTCACAAAGAAACAAGAAAAACGGTATGCACCGAACTTTTGGAACAGTACGAGAATGGTGGAGATGAATTTCTTGTAAGAATTGTGACAGGTGATGAAACATGGCTCCATCATTTTTCACCAGAGACGGAGAGGCAATCAATGGAGTGGTATCATGCAAATTCACTCAAGGAAAAAAAAATTCAAAACCACACCTTCTGCTGGAAAAGTTATGGCTACGGTGTTTTTCGATTCCGAAGGACTCTTGCTTGTGGACATCATTCCAAGTGGAACCACAATAAATTCTAATGCATATGTGACGACACTGAAGAAACTTCAAGCTCGACTGAGTCGTGTTCGACCACATCGGCAAGAGCAGGATGTTTTTTCTGTTGCACGACAATACACAGCCACATGTCAGTCAAATAACCATGGAAGTGATCACAAAACTCGGATGGACAATACTGAAACACCCGCCTTACAGTCCTGACCTGGCTCCATGTGACTATCATCTCTGTGGGAAACTGAAAGACTCTCTTCGTGGAAGAAGGTTTGAAGATGATGACTCCCTTGTGCATGCTGCCAAACAGTGGCTCCAACAGGTTGGTCCAGATTTTTACCGTGGGGGTATACAGGCGCTGGTTCCAAGCTAGCGTAAGGCAGTTGAGAGAGATGGAAATTATGTGGAGAAATGAAAATATTGTTCCTAAAGGTTGTATGTACACACTGTAAAACTTTCAAACAGGTGGAACAAAAGATGGATTTAAAAAATGAATAGTGTGCATTTCTTTTGGAGTGACCCTCGTATTATTACGTACACAATTTGCTACTAACATTGTAACACCACAAAGACCGCTGGCAACAAACGTCAAAGGGGCAAGAGGTGTACTACATACTTGAATATGCAAATGATTACCAAACACGTAAATTTGGTAGGGACAACACCATCTACAATTTGAATATAAGCATAGCTTACGCAACGGATTTCTCTGTCAGCAGTGGCATCTGAATATTGATTGTTCATGAAGAGGCCGTATTATTCCTCGCGTAAGAAGAGAAACGTTTACCAGCATCATCGCGGCTTATTGACACTGCGGTTTATCGACCCGGGATACCGACACTCGCGCTGATCGGGAATTCGCGGCTGCCTTGCGAAAATAGAATTTTTGGCTTCAGGATGGATGCACTCAACGCTATGCAGAATGTCAACGGCCCCACTTGACTAGCACCCAAGAGGACGGACGTGTTATTCACGCTGCCGTACGTATCCCAAAGCCACGCTACGTACATTGAGTCGTGAAATAAGCTCGTTTACAGAAAAACAATTGAGAAGCTCATTTCCGAAAGATACCAACCCGAAAAAATCAAAAAATTAGATAACAGATGGCAGCACTACTTAGAAACATTGCCTATCTACTAAAAACTGTAATTTATGCCAAAACGTACCATGTCCGTTATATATTTCCCCGTAAGACCTGCTGTTCATGGCGAACAGTACTAAACTCCGTCTTATTTTGTTTCCAGTAAGTACCAAATCGCCGCAGCCAATCGTTGCTCTTCTTGATAATGACGACACATCGCGGCCGACACCTGTTTGCATGACATTGTATGTTGTAATGACATCTCTGGCGTTTTCTTATGTTGATTGTGAGTTTTTAATTAAATAATGCCGTCTGATATGTCAGATGAATACTGCGAATCACCAGCAGAAACTCCAGAACAAGTTACCAAAAATAGTACAGTTTTCTGCCAAAAGGTATAAAATCAATTTTTATTCATGCAATAACGATTAAATAAATAAACATTTAACTGGCGTAATCTGTCTCGACATCTGTCTGAATATAACAACAAAGCTACAAAACATGTTCTGATGCAAGTGCGGGCGTAAAACGCTTTGTATCTCTCCTATTAAATAGGATTTTATGGATTTGGTACCCTTTGGAAATGAGCTCCTCAATTATCTACACGGACAGTGTGACGATATCCGTAGAACCACGGACTGTCAGCACAGCAACATTGTGGCGAATTCTCTCGATGTGGCAACAGAGGGATCGCGTTGGCAGTAGTGTGCCTAACGACAAAACTGCACACAGGAGTATCAGCGCTTTTATATTAGTTGCAATTCTATATACAGCATTACGTCAGACGTATATGTGTGTGTGGAGGTTTCGAGCAAAAAGAATTTTGCCACACTGTATTTTGCCATCGTCATACTGGTCCAGCACCTGGCGTCGTGGGTTTGGGTTCCATTTGGTACACAAAAGTGTCACCTCTTGTTCACATTGTCGGGGATTTAGACAGCTGTCATAACATTTATGACGTGATAAGACCAGTGACTTCTGGGACTCCGTGAAATTATCTTTCAACGAGATAACGTAAGACTGCATGTTGCCCATTTTGTCCTGATCTACTTCTACACAAAGGAGAGCTGCCTTGGCCAGCACTTTATCCAGATGTGTCACCAGTCGAAAACATCTGGTCGTGGTTCTTCAAGAGACAGCCACACAACCATTCGCCAGGTACTACAATTGATTGTCTCTGGTATAAATCTGAAGCCACATGGTATAATGTGTCCTTATTAGTCATCTAACCTCAGATAGATTTCATTTCCGGACGGGTTAAAGCAATTGTTGCTACACCAGGTGGCAGCTAAAAGCACTAAATTTATCTTCCTGGTAAAAATGAAATGAAATGAACTTATGGCATCGTTGGCTGGGAGGCCCCATCCGGGAAAGTTCGGCCCCGAAGTGCAAGTCTTATTTTAGTCGACGCCACGTTGAGCGACTTGCGCGCCGGTGATGAAGATGAGATGATGATAAGGACAACACAACACCCAGTCCCCGACCAGAGAAAATCTCCAACCCGGCCGGGAATCGAACCCGGGCGCGCTTGCATGGGAGGCGAGCGCGTTACCACCCTGCTAAGCTGGTGGACATCTTCTTGGTGTCGCTGTTTTAATGGACAGCAGTGTACAACATGGCAGGAACCAATAACTTCACAAATAATAGTTATATGTGACGTGTCTAAATGCCGTCACTGCTGGCACGAGTGTACGTATAGGTCGTTGTCTGTTTCGGAAAATTTCAGACCATTAGTCTAAACTTTTCGTTTCTATCTGTGGTATGACCAGAGATAATCTCCGTCGCTTAACCTAAAACAGCGATTGAACGTGTTCTCGGGTATTTAAGGTACGAAATTTTTTAAATTTAGAAAAGCCATACGTACGCTGAACGTAAATGACAGCTCCAGTTATGTTCTAAAGAATTATTCCTCCCAGTTATCTTTTAGCATGACATCACTCGTTATGAGTCATTAACTGCGTAACAAAAAGTTACAGCATTGTTACTTACAAAATTGCACTGTTTTACACAGTTTGCATCAAAACTATTTGGCAATCTTTACATTTAGCATTTACTTTTTTAAACAGTACTAGATGAGTTGTAGCCAAAAGGAAGCCAAATAATGGCCTTGCTGAAGATTCATCGCTGTACGTTGTAAAACACAGTTTTTTCGTTCTTTTATTCTTATGCGTTAGCGCGAAATAACTTTTCTTGTATGCTGTATTCTATTCGTGCTCAGCGTATATAGAACTAATGGAGACGACGCTTTGGAGCGATATGTGGCAGGTCACATAAAAATATCGGTCTGGCTTTGCCCTTTATGTCTCCTTCTTGTCAGGATAAGCTAAGGATCCACTTTTATCAGCCACATTGCCTAACAAATATATATACCTGAGATTCTGTTTGATGCATCTTTAGAGCTTGGAAGTGTTTCTACTAAAGTACCACAGCTGAATCATACGCACTTCACTAATGTGAACTAATGTAAAGTTTGTACTTGATGCCGTATTTGAATAAGTTCTGAAGTTTCGACGAAATGCTGCTTTCCAGGTTGCTGAAAGTTAATCTGTTTCTGTAAGTGTTGAGTTTCATATCGAGCTACGACCATAAGACGACAACCAGACAGTGACGAGCGCGAGGGACTGTGTGCATTTAAATTAAAATGGACCAGGTAGTATCTGTTACGCTAAAAAGCGCCAGTTATTAATTAAATTAGGGGAGGGTAATTGTTTCAGGTGAGCATTCAAAACCAGGCGAACTTTGGATACCTAGCAATGGCTGGTTACACGAATTTTCTACGCTTCTTATTAGGTAAATCTTGGCTATTAAATCAACTACGCTAAAAGTACCGTGATACCATTAATTTTTAATGGAAATATGCTGTATTGCAGAAACAGCACTGCAGTAAAATAGTAGATTGATCCATAGATAGCAGACACAATAAACTTTAGCGTTTACTTATGTGGAAAGAGGATGAATGAACTTTTTTCTAACAATTGCAGTAAGTCAGTAAGTGTTGACTAAGACAAAGGTGAAAAACAAAACAGGAATTGAATTTTAAACACTTTTTCTCAAATCACATTTATAAAACCAAAGGCTCGAAATCTCTGATTCTAGCATCACTTGCTAAGTTAACATAGTCGAAGAGCGACTACTCTGCCAAAAAACAATGCTGGCACACCTTCGCTTACCAGACACAACTTTACCACTTTCATTGCTGAATGATAACAGCTCTACAAAAGTGGACTGGTGATTGGTAGTTATTCGAGAACTCCTACCTTTGTCTGGCAGTACTATATCGCTTTCCTCCAACCCGTTTTGTGCACTCTTAAGACGAAAAATTAGGAAGAGCTTCATAGATTGACCAAGTCAATAGCTCGTTGAACATCCTCCCGCCCTCATGCAAGCAGTTATTCGGCTTTTCATTGATTGATAGAGTGTTTAGATGAGCTGCTGAGAGATATCGTGCCAAATTTCGTTCAATTGGCGCGTTAGATCGTCAGGATCACAGGCTGGCTGGAGGACCCCGGCCATAATACTCCACACGTTCTCAATTGGGGAGAAATACGACTACCTTGCTGGCCAATGTAGGGCGTGTCAAGCACGAAGCAGTAGAAATCTCGCCGTGTGCGGTCCGGCATTATTTTGCTGAAATGTAAGCCCAGGATTTTTTGCCATGAAAGGTAACAAAACGGGGCTTATAAGATCATCGACGAACGAGTGTGCTGTAAGGGTACCGCGAACGACAACCAAAGAGGTCCTGCTATGGTAAGAGATGGCACCCCAGAGCATTACTCTTGATTGTCGGGCCCTATGCCGGGCGACATGCAACTTGGTAATCTACTGCTGTCCGGGACGTCTCGAGGCACGTCTTCGGCGTGGAATTTCAGTGACTGAAATAGAACTGTCTTTACTGATGAGTCCCGCTTCGAATTGACCCCCGACGCCCAGCGAAGATGTGTCTGGAGACGTCCCAGACAGCAGTGGATAAGGGGTTTCATTCACTGCACCCTTACACCACAGTGGTATGTCGACGATGTTCTACGCCCAGTTTTGTTGCCTTTCATGGCAAGCCATCCTGATCTTACGTTTCAGCAAGACAATGCCTATCCGTACACGGCTAGAGTTTCTACTGCTTGTTTTCGTGCTTGCCAGACCTTTCCTTGGCAACAAGGTCGTCGGATCTCTTCCAACTTAGAACATTATATTTAGGGTTGGGTTGGGGTTGTTTTGGGGGCGGAGACCAAACAGCGAGGTCATCGGTCTCATCGGATTAGGGAAGGATGGGGAAAGAAGTCGGCCGGGCGGCCGGAGTGGCCGAGTGGTTCTAGGCGCTACAGTCAGGAACCGCGCGATTGCTACGGTCGCAGGTTCGAATCCTGCCTCGGAAATGGTTGTGTGTGATGTCCTTAGGTTAGTTAGGTTTAAGTAGTTCTAAGTTCTAGGGGACTGATGACCTCAGAAGTTAAGTCACATAGTGCCCAGAGCCATTTTTGAAGTCGACCGTGCCCTTTTCAAAGGAACCATCCCGGCATTTGCCTAAAGAGATTTAGGGAAATCACGGAAAACCTAAATCAGGATGGCCGGACGCGGGATGGAACCCTCGTCCTCCCGAATGCGAGTCCAGTGTGCTAACCACTGCGCCACCTCCCCCGGTATATGTAGGGCCATCTCGGGATTTTGCCCATCTAAAAATACCAGTCGGACGGAATTTGGGATGATACCTCTCAGGACGGCAACCTAGAATTCTATCAATCACATGCGAAGCCGAATAACTACTTGCATAAGTAGAGGTGGACCAATTCGTTAACTTGCTCAATTTGTGAAGCTCTTTCTCTTGAATTACTCATTCAATTTTTCTGAAGTTGTAATAATTTGTTTGTCTGTTCATGAAATCAAAACTAACAATGCCTATCCCATTGGGATAATTCCTTCGTGGACGCGTTTTCTTTTTCTTGTTTTTCGTTTTAGAGCGTATTTTATTAAGAAAAAAATGATTTCAGTGCCCCCACTACATTTTACCAAGGCAATGTGCACGCAAAACATTTTTACATCATTTGAATTTTCGGTATCATTTCCGTATTGTACCAACACAAACGGGTCGGAAACTGGGCTCAAACCGTAGAGACGCTCCAGCCGTTGGAGGAGGAGGGGATCAGGCGTGCAGAATGTACGTCTCACGAAGCAGGTGGAATGAAGTGGTCGTGCTGCGGAAGAGAGCGGCGGACGATGTGAGTTATGGAGGGGTGCGGCCGGCAGAGCTCCATCACGTGACGTCAGCGGACCTCGTAAAAGCGCAGCGGGCTCGGCGCCTCCGGATGCGGCCTGCGCCAAATAACGCCTCCCGCGGCCGCCGTCCAAGAACACGGCGACAAATGTGATGCGCTCCATTGAGCAGCTTGCTAGCTCTCCGGGCCCGTCGTTCCACGACCAAGCCTCAGTGACCATAACCTCGGAAGAGATACGTCTGTTGCACAGCAGATCTTTCCAAAATACGCTTCCAAAAACGAGACATAGAAACTCAATTTTTGTATTTTTTATTTTTGCAGTTTCTGTCTTGTGATTGGTTTCCTCTTTGTGTCAGCCTCTTTATTTCTGCAATGGCGAGTACATGACGACCTCAGTTATTAGTTCTTTATATTCTAATCACGGCTGTGATTATTCCACTATAATGCACCGCTTACCTACAACTCTAACTGTCAATCCAGAGAAATGTCTGGGGAGGTGCTCAAGAAATGGCCCGATTATTTCTTCATTTACACTAATGGATCCAAGCGAACTTTAGGCGACTATGTAGGATGCGCCTTTTACTGCCCACAGTCAGGGGGTATAGGAAATATCAGTTACCAGAAAACAACTAAATTTTTACTGCAGAATCAATCGCTACACTTGAAGCACTAAAGTATGCTATGCACATAGTTAGAAATAAAATTTTGACACTGTTCACTGATTCTACGTCCGCTTTAAATTCACTATCAACAAAAAACTGGAGAGCATCTTTGAAAATTATGCCATCAGCGAAATAGGCAGTGGATTCTGCAACAGAAATAGAAAATTCGTAGAGATAACGTGGGTGAAAACATACTGTGAAGTTCTAAATTATGAAAAAGTGTATTTACTTATCCCTATCAAGGGTTCACAAAGAAGAACTCCCTGTGTACAATAACATTGTTTTGGGATCAAGAGTAGCTGCCATGTACGACACGGTGATAAAATACTTAAATAGAAGTAATTTATGCGTGGTGTAACGGGTATAAGTACAGACATTTTTGTATGTGGTACCTTAACATGTACACTCTGTGCGTCGAACAGTCTTCCCACAAAGACATCACAAACGCTACGACTTGAACTCTCCTGCATGGGTGTACTGCACCATTAAGTGGACTATGCCTGTCAGTATAGGCTTACCTTTTGCCGTCCGCTCGTCCGCATTACAACACCTGAATTCCTCCAAAGGAAAATAAGCATTAATAGCTTTCTCTTGCCACATGTACTTGGAGGTACTACCCAACCTAAGAACAAGCGTCCTGTAATGTTTGTAATTATTAGTCTGCAAATAATGTAAAAACTGGAGTAATGATGTAATGATGTAAATGGGATTATTTTGTATGGCGGAGGATATGAATTGTTTGTTTACAACATCGACACGGTATGCGGTGATATATTGCTCGATTGGAGATCGGTTTCGCGGACTAATATTCAAATTCCTGTCCTCGGTGGGGGAGCAGTGTAAATGAGTAAGAATCTTTCCGTATTTGACGATATGTATGGCACTTGTCGAGGTTTAATTGTCATTGCAATAAGTGATCAGTGTAAAATAGTTTACTGCCACTGAAAGTCTCGTCTGCAGAAGGAAAAAAAGTCTGATAGTGCTCGATACCGGTGGCATCAGTAATTTGGCAGGTGAATTCGATAAGAGCCAATCATAGTGCTCGATTCATTCACATCCTTTGTGCTGGGATATAGGTGCCTCTGCATAGCGGAGGGAACGTTTGTGTGCGTTGAAAGCAGGAAGAGTAACACATGGTGAACTGGGTACCACGTTAGGTCCGCGGGGAAGACTGCATTCGGTGTTATTTTCGTAAATTTCCGTGCATAGAAGCTGAGACATCAAGAAAGCGAGCGTTAACTATTTCTGGGACCCTATACAATTTCCAAGCTGTCGACTAGGCTGTTATTTTTTGCAAAGTATTGTGACATAAGAATAACATTGAGAACCTTTTAGATGACGAGTTAACATGTGAACGTTTTGCCGCGAGGTGTCAGTGACGCTGGGATGGGTACGTACGACTGGACACAGCTCGTATGTTCCATTAGGGAGAAAGCAGCCTGTGATATTCTATCATCAGCGGTAAAGACAAGTGCTGCCCGGAGGTCTCGCACGTAATGAGACAGGTGTGAGCGCGCCTTGGAGTTCTGTGAAGTTGATATAACACAGACTGATTACTCGAAAATAGAAGCAACTTTCACCTGCGTCCGGTCGGCTCGCGGCTATGTGTGCCCCGGGAGCATCTGTACTGGTGTCTAGGTGAACACGTGTTTCGATAGGAATTTGTCAAGTGTCAAGTATGAAAGGGATGTCGCCACCTCATGCTTGAGGGCAGCTGTGCGTGGTTTGACAGCTGACGGCCACGTTACTTCGCGGGGACTGCCTCTAACCTCCTGTGCGGTCCAGTGGACAGGAGGGTGGCCTGTGTTGATTGCATTATTTTGCGAGTGGGCCTGTAGGCTGTGCTATGTGTTATTTGTACAGTTTATGAGTTGATTTCGTGTCTGCACATCTGTGTACTGCATTATTTAGGAGCAGTTTGCCGGTCTCTACCGAAATTATTTCGGTATTAGGAGTTGATTGCGTGTTTGCAGACTGTGTAGTGTGACCCCCAAGCACATCAGGGCTAGTGTTTTGTGTCAGTTTGATAAATATGCTCCACACTTAAATAAAGTATTCCAAAATAAATAGAGTGCACTCCTTCCTCACTCTCCCCAGCAGCCCAGCGCAGGCTGAGTCATTTTCGTGCCATATTCCCGCTAGAGATCACCATCTTGGATTACATCACATGAGGTGTGACAGCACCATATGGTAGCAATACCGTGTACTAGGTCAGTTGGACTCTAGATCTCATGGTGGAGAGACTGCCTGCAAAATAAAGTGGAGGTAGCCCAATTGACTTATCTTCCCGCCAAAATTCAAACTTCCTGCCAAAATCCGCCATCTTGGATGACATAAACAGATGATGTCACAGATACCATCTTGGATGACGTCATAGCCGCCATTTTGGATTTCGGTACTTGGGGTGACTTCCCCCTTGTCCCCGTACTGACTTTCACGGGCATTCACCATACCCACACACTGCCATCCGATGGCCACGTGTACTGTGTACTGTGATTCATCACTCCACACGATGTTTTTCCACTGTTCAATGGTCCAATGTTTATGCTCCTTACACCAAGCGAGGTATCGTTTGGCATTTACCAGTGTGATGTGCTGCTTATGAGCAGCCGCTCGATCATGAAATCCAGTTTTACGCACCACTCGCCTAACTGTCATAGTACTTGCAGTGAATCCTGATGCAGTTTGGAATTCCTATGTGATGGTCTGGATAGATGTCTGCCTATTACTTATTACGGCCCTCTTCAACTGTCGGCAGTCTCTGTCAGTCAACAGACGAGGTCGGCCTGTACGCTTTTGTGCTGTACCGTACATGTCCCTTCACGTTTCCACTGCTCTATCACATCGGAAACTGTGGACCTAGGGATGTTTGGGAGTGTCTAAATCTTTCGCACAGACGTATGACAGAAGTGACAACCAAACATATGACCATGCTCGAAGTCCTTGGGTTCCGAGGGGCACCCCACATTGCTCTCTCACGATGTTTAACGAATACTGAAGTCTCTGATATGGAGTACCTGGCAGTAGGTGGCAGCACAATGCACGTAATATGAAAAACGTATGTTTTTAGAGGTGTCCAGATCACATAGTGTATTTCCTACCCCACTAGCTCAACTTCTATAAATCCGCTTGTCTCCTTCGAACTAGACCAGTGGTTCCAACTGTCTTAGACATTACCCCTGAGTGCAGACATTAGCTAGTACCCCCGCCCTTCATCCACTCTGCCATATGTTGCCCGTGTTCATACGTTATCACCAACTTTAACCCCTAATTAAACTATAGAATGAAATACTTTCCTTGGAACATTTTTATTTTTAAAATGGTGTCAGATGGATGATATTGTTCGTCTGTGTGTGTATTAGAATGAATGATGAGGAAATTCGTGATTCATCAGAACTGCTACTCACAAATCCATCTCAGATAAGAAAGCTAACTATCCACAGTGACGGTAGGCACTTGTTACTAAACATGCTTCCGCTGCATTACTCTTCTCCATTGCATCACTCGCTTGATAAGAACACTGCAACACCATTTAAAATTAAATAAGTTCAGACATGTGCGCTATACTTACTGTTCGTAAATCGCTTCATTGGTGCACTCCTGACGTCTGAACTGCCAGAAACTGGATGACTTCAAACAATTAATGTTTTGTGGCTAGCCACTCTAACAGTAATATTAATAATAAAACGGTGTACAACACTGTAGCAGCTCTTGTGTAGTTACTGCTGTGTTGTGGTGTCAAGTAATTCATTTATCTGTTTTGAAGCGAGTGATGAAAAAATTTTGGGGCTAGTTCAGTTATTGTCTACAACCTGGAGGACATTTTCTTGAGAAATTTAGCGTTTGTTACTTACATGTCTCACTTTTGTCATCAGCGATTTACAGGGCAAACCATAACATTTGTATGTAGTGGGTGGACTATGTGTAACCTCCAACACATTAATGTTACTAATTCAGGAAAAGTAATTACTGACAACTTATAAATCAGTATTAGAGTCGTACAAAATTTTGCTAATAATAATGACCTTTTGAAAATTATTTAGTTTCTGACTGAAATTGAATCGTATAATTTTACCCCTCAGGAAATTTCATTTTACCCCTCAGATGGTAATTAATCTAGAGAAAGTCTACGACCATGTAGGGCATTCCGGTTTCCTTTTCAGACCCCATATTTACGCACTTCCAATTAATTATATCCACCTTATTTATCCTTCCTCTGTAATTGTTCATCGGTTGTCACCGTTTATAAAAACACCAAATCCCACACCTCCCATCCCACTGCAGGCATGCCACAAAGCTCCGTCTTCTTTCCTCTTCTCTGTCTCCTTTAGACGGATAGTACGCCCAAAACACATGCACCTGTCCCCCTCCTTCAGTATACTGATGACACTACTTTCTACACTCTCCTCGATATGGCCAATATGCCCAAACTACCTCCACCAGTCCATCTCCTTCAGTTTACTGATGACATAGCTTTCTTCGCTCTCTGTCCTACATGCTAGAAACCGCAATAATCTCTCCAGATCCATCTTAGTAAGTTTACTTCCTGGTGTAACCAATGGCTCCTCAAGATCAACCTTCCAAAACCCAGGCAATAATTACAGGATGCATCACCTGGACCTTCCATCTCCATGACTTCCCTCCACATCTGTCTTCCCTCCACATCCACCTACCCATCCTGCCATCTACACCTCCACCCCACCCACCCCATCTTACCAGGGCTTCCTCTCCCTCCCCTCCTCACATTTACGTAACCCCCCCCCCCCCTTTTCCCATCTGCTTATCTTTCTCCACCCCTTTTCCCTAAAAAGTAACAGTGTCACCAGTTCGCCTCTCCACTCCACACCTAATCCTTTATTCCGACAGCCATTCCTACTCCATCGCTGCTATGCTACAGTCCTCCATCATTTTACCAACACATTCCTATCCTCATTACTGGCCATCCTTTTCCCCTTCAACTACTGGAAACCCTTCCCGCTGTAGGTGCTTCCAGATTCTAGTGACAGAAACGAGCGTCTTTTGACTATCAGTGTTTCGGCCACTTTGCAGAAGTTCGAAATATAGTGCGTACTTCAGTGCGAGACGCTTTCAATAATTTCCAC
This sequence comes from Schistocerca americana, assembly GCF_021461395.2. Classification (NCBI taxonomy): domain Eukaryota; kingdom Metazoa; phylum Arthropoda; class Insecta; order Orthoptera; family Acrididae; genus Schistocerca; species Schistocerca americana. Next base: position 702,199,546 of record NC_060122.1, read on the forward strand.
AACGAAACTCTTTCTCGCAATTTGGCAGAAAACCCAAAGAGTCTCTGGTGATACATAAAGCACACCAGTGGCAAGACGCAATCAACACCTTCACTGCGCGATGACAACGGTGAAGTCACTGATGACAGTGCCACTAAAGCAGAGTTATTAAACACGATTTTCCGAAACTCCTTCACCAAAGAAGACGAAGTAAATATTCCTGAATTCCATCTAAGAACAACTGCCAAGATGAGAAACATAGAAATAGATATCCTCGGTGTCGCAAAGCAGCTTAAATCACTTAATAAAAGCAAGGCTTCCAGATTGTATACCAGTCAGGTTCCTTTAAGAGTATGCTGATCCATGAGCTCCATATTTAGCAATTATATACAACCGCTCGCTCACAGAAAGACCGTACCTAAAGACTGAAAAATTGCTCAAGTCACACCAATACCTGAAAAGGGAAGTAGGAGTAATCCGTTTGAATTACAGGCCTTTATCACTAACGTCGATTTGCAATAGGGTTTTGGAACATATACTGTATTCGAACATTATGAAGTACCTTGAAGAAAACGATTTATTGACACGTAGTCAGCACGGATTCAGAAAATATCGTTCTTGCGAAACACAACTAGCTGTTTATACTCATGAAGTAATGAGTGCTATCGACAGGGGATGTCAAATTGATTCCATATTTTTAGATTTCCAGAAGGCTTTCGACACCGTTCCTCAAAAGCGTCTTCTAACCAAACTGCTTGCCTACGGAATAACGCCTCAGTTGTACGACTGGATTCGTGATTCCTGTCAGAAAGGTCACCGTTCGTAATAATAGACGGGAAGTCATCGAGTAAAACATAAATAATATTCGGCGTTCCCCAAGGAAGTGTTATAGGTCCTCTATTGTTCCTGATCTATGTTAACGACATCATCACAGTTGCCGTCTTCGATTGTTTGCAGATGATGCTGTTATTTACGGTATCGTAAAGTCATCATGTAACGCCGGAAATGCATATCTTCCTATTTCCATCTATTGTACTATTATTTTTTTCCTTGTTTTGTTACCTCAAGATATGACATTTCTGTCTCTTTATATATTGTAATTGTTTTACTGTTTGTATATATATTTATGCACTTATGTCGATGTATAATTGGTTTGTTTCGCAAATATTATTTGTATTTTTACGCTGGGTCTTGCCTAGGGAAAACTGCTATCGAACGATTACGTCGATAGGTCGTGTGAAGAATCAAAGTGTGTAGGATCTTTGGTAGTGTTAACTCTGCCGCGTGGAGCGGGGGCAGGAGAATCTGGCGGGAGTAGCGAGTGGAGCAGGTGTTGTGTGACGCTCCCGCGAGTTGCCGCGCTTTCGGGGTTTGGCAGCATGTAATTGCGCTCGACTCGCGATGATAGTTTCTGACATGGTGTCGCGGACGGGAAGCATTAGCTGGCGCACATCAAGAGCCCGTTTCGCCTGGTGACCGTGTCGAGAAGAAGGCGCGCCAACATCCAGCTTCTGCAACAGCGACGGCCGACAATGAGTGACTGTCGCCACCTCCTCGATCGACGGCTTCAAACCTTCAATCAACCAACAAGGAAGACTAAAAGCACGTAAAGTTTCAGAACTGTATGGCAGACCTCAGCTTTTCAAATTGTTCCATTTGCCTCGCAAAATTACAGCAACTTAGCATTAACCTTTGTTGCTCATTGTCCCGATTGCATTGCCAAGCAGGGTCCGTTCCTTTTCCGAAATGAACCCGAGTGTCGTTGAAATTCAAACGCCAGCATTAAAATAATATAATTAGATTTCACTGCTTTAATTTCAAAGTTCAGTAGCTGGCTACAATATTTAGGTTACACGAGCACAAATTTAGAGTGCGAGTTTTGTTAGCATATTTTAGCTTACCTGTGACTGCAGCTCAGCTTGGTACGTACTAAATTTTACTATTGTTAATTGTTCAGAATCATTTAATTCAAGATCAAAGTTAAATCTCTTATTTCTAAATTGCGTAGATTCAAGTAGCTTTTGAAATGATTGCTGAGGTAGTCCAAGACTAACTGTATGTTACTGAATTTCGATGTGCTTCAGAAAGAAAGCTCACTATTAACTTCAGTCACTAAATTAACTTTCGATTTTCCGGTTTTATTAATTCTTTTGCTAAATTAAGTCAGGGTGTAGCGAAATTTATTACTTCTGACAAACTTTCAGTTTTCACACTACACGTGTCAACCTTCAGTTGCCACGCTTCTAGAGCTAATTATATGTGTAATAACCTTTCTTTTTCAGTTACTATAGTAATTGTCCTTAGGACTGGCGACCGTGATTTCCCCCAAATCTCAAATACCTAATTACCGCTAGTTAATTGTTAACGTAACGGCTGCACATTTACCTTCTTTATTAACTTTACCCCTTTTCAAAATTAATTTCCACCAGTTTCATTAGCACATTTCCTTTCATTAAGATGTAACCCTTTCCTCCCTCTTTACCGATAGATTAACTTCGGTGACGATTGCTTTTCCCAAATTTCCATTAGGTACACGCGGTTTAATTTTTCACTGTCATTAAGGTCGATAAGTGAGGGGGGAGGTTACAAGTGGCGACCTGGTGACAGGACAATCTTCAGATTTGAGGTTGTTCTGGACACGAATTTTCTTTGGTGCAAATGTCGTAACAAAGTACTGGTTACGTACAGGCCGTTACGTCAGCGAGAATAAGTAGTGGGAGTAATCCTAATTACATTTGAGATTTGTCATTTATATTGAAAATTATTAAAATGAGTGAAGGCAACAATTACCAAAATTTGGTAGACTTGGATACGGAACAATCGGTCGAACAGTGGGAAACGCGCACGGCGGTTCCCATTGTTCAGGGGCAGGCGGCTAGCATGAAAGACGCGACCGTCGAAACGCAACAAAGAGCAGAAATGGAATTCCAAACTTTAGAAAATGTTTCGGAATCGGAAGCGAAAATCAAATCTGTACCCCTTGATGATGAATACGGGGGAACATGTATAGAGGAACCAGCTACGGAAGTAAAACCGGTAGTCTCCGGGAATTTAACTGATTTATTGAATGTTTTGATTAATGAAATCAAGAGTCAATCGGCAGAAATTATAGCTCTGTCTGCCAAGCAAGAAGCTCAGTCTGAAAAGATTGAACGAAAGCTAGACAATCAGAACAAAGCTATTAATGTTGTTAACAACAATGTTGGAGTTGTTAATACAAAAGTTGATAAAATCAAAGAAGATATTGTTGTAATTAATACCGAAATCGGTAATCTTAAACAGGAAATGATAGGCGTTCAGGCGGAAATTGCGAGCATAAATACTCGTTTTGATTCCGAAATTAGCAGAATCGAGAAAAGTGTAGGAGAAGCAGTTGCTCCGATCATTGAGAATAAGGTGACGGAACAAATTCAATTAGTGAAAAAAGAGGATCAACAGAAGGTGGAAACTTTAAAGGCTTTAGTGTCCGAAGTAGACACTAAAGTGAGGGAGCAGGCTAATACCTGCGAAGAGAAAAAGAGGGAAGTGGAAACGCTTGCGACAACCACTTGCCAAGTAATTACGAGAGTGTCGGAATTAGAAAAGAAACTTGACGAAAAACAGAGCTATGTGCCAATCTGTGCACATAGTTCGGAATTGTTGACGAAAGAGGAGCGGTTCGACCCCTTGAAAAAAGGCGGTATACACGCGACGGATTTCATTAAAAATTGTGAAAGAGTTTTACCCAGATCATGGACTAATGAGAGAAAAATTAATGCGGTTATTGATGTTCTGGCTGGTGATGCCAAGCGTTGGGGCTTAAACCTCGACATTACGAACCTGACTTTTGACGAGTTTAAAAATTTGTTTCTGGCTGAATACTGGTCAGAGCAAAAACAGCAAAGTGTCTGGCGCGAATTTGTCGTATCGAGGCCTTTCGATGCGAATTCGCGCGGTTCGATGAAGGAGTTTTGTGAGGGCTGGATCCGCAAGTTGGAATATTTGCGTGATCGCCGCACGGAATCCGAAATAGTCTGGGAACTCTACAAGAAGCTTCCACATGATACAAAACGCTACGTAGGAAGCAATTACAGGACAATCAATGATTTCCTGGAAAGAGTGGAGGACGAGGACAATTGGCGCAATAATCGCGACAGTGGTAGAGGCCGTGGTAACAACAACGGGTACCACAGCAACCACACCAACGATAACCATGGGAATAATGCATACCGCAACCATGGCAGCAATAACAATAATGGTTCGGACCGTAATAACAATCGGTACAATGCAAATAATAACCGGAATGACGGAAACCAGTATCATATTAGCGTGATACGGGCTGCGCAGAATAGTAATAACGCCAGAGGGTGTGACCAGCCGCCTCAGCAGTATCCGGGGAGCATATCTGCTGGGACGAGACAGGGAAACCATTAGCCGCGCCGGTGAGGGGCCGACCGGGCGTGGAGAAATTTTGGCGGCCCAATAACAGGAGAAAACCCAGGTGTCGTCGTTATGAAAATTCCGTGTGGAATAATCAACGGCGGGAGAGTGTGCCAGTGTTAAGAGAAAGGAGTGCGCCCACAAGTAGTAGATCAGCTGTAGGTACGGCAGTAGAAAATACATTCACTATCAGTGAGAACAATGTAAGTAGTGTTCCGGAAATAGATTATAAAGTGGCAGCTGTAACACCCACAGCAGAACTGGAGATTGAGTTTAAGAATGAGTCGCAATTGTTGAGAGAAGATCAGATGTCGGATAACACGTCCGTCATCGAGCGAGGGGATGCAGAGAGGGATGAGGTCTGGTTAAGGCAGTTCGGTCGCTTATACGACGAACTAAGAGATTATAGGGGCCTGTACGGGAGAAGTGTTTATAGGGAGCGCGGGCAGGATTTGCCGCGTCTCGTCCCACAGGAGGATAGTGGTTGTGAAGTGATAGAAAGTTCTGGCCCTAACCGGCAGACTTTACTAGAAATAGTTGATGTTAATGGGGAGCACGAGCAAGATGCGTCGTGTTTCGTCCCGCAGGAATTGAATGTTGAAGTAGTAACGGAAAGTTCTGGCCCTAACCGGCAGACTTTACCGAAAGTTGTAGTGGTAGAAGTAGCCGACCCATCCGACACAAACCTCCAGTTTAAATATTGCGAGAGTATTAAGGAGAAAGATTACGAAAATTTTAGTGATAGCCGGACACGATTGGTAGAAAAGCACGTAGATTACAGCGTGTACGAGGTTAGAGCTGACGTTATACGGTCAGACGGTAGCAGTGTGGGTTGCGCAGATCCTGAGGAAGTAATTGCAGATACTACTGGGCACATTTCTCCAGGTAGATTGGCAGATGAGATCAATCTGACCAAAGTGGAATCAACGAAGGTGACGATTAATGAATTGATAGCAAAGCAACACTCACTAGTTGACGAGTTACAGGAAAAGGTTTCGGTATTGGAGGCGAAGCTACAGACTAAGCCTCAGGACAAACGTGTTGAAATTAAAACTGTGTGTGAACAGAGGCTGAAGAAGCCGCCAGATAAGCCGAATTTAGGATCAAAGCCGGATGGTTTTTTCTGGAATGACCTGGATATAGACGAGGATTTACTGCGGGAAAATAATGAAACAGTCGAGGACAAGTGTAGACAGATAGTAGTGTCTGTTAATATGCACGACCTACAACTAAACGTGTTGATTGACACCGGTGCAGAAATGAGTGCTGTATCTGGGAAAATATTTGAGTTACTGAAAGACAGACCTGGCATCGTAGTTATGCCAGTAACAGGAGTGAAAATTATCGGTGCTACTGGGAAGGCCAGTAAACCGGTCACAAAACAGATTTTTGTCAACTTCGAGATATGTGGGGCACGATTTGAACAAGAGTTTGTCGTCGTGCCAGACTTAACTACGGAAGTAATTATCGGGTTAGATTGGCTATTAAAGTACCGTGCAGTGATTAACTGCGAAAGCAAAACGTTGACATGTACGTCCCAAGATAAAACAATAGTAGTTAGTTTTGACGAGGCAGGAGACGGTGTGCATAGGCAATACCAGCCTATACACATTGTTAACTGGCCGGATGGTATTGACGTAGGTATGAATCTGAACTACTGTAATGTGAAGAATCTCGGCATTGACAATAATGTAGAAAGTGAATTGGAAAGTATTGTAGAAGGTGTGTCAAACGTAACACACGAACAAAGACGAGGCCGACTTTCCCGTACCTACTGCCATCACAACCATAGGGCATGGGGCAAATATGAAGCAGAATTTAAGAGAATTATGAACACCTTGAGACATGAATCTACGGGATTTTCTCCAGAGGAAATCCTGTTGGATGACAGAAGTAAAAGTTTAGTGGAAGTGATAATCAAATTCCCTCCACGGATTGACATTAGTATTGGTGTGAAAAAAGATCGTTTGCGAGAAGTAACGAAGCTAAAAGCTGATGCTCGCATACGTCGTCATGACGCTAAAGCGCGTTTTGCTAAGTTTGCAATCGGAGACTTAGTACTTGTAAAAGCTCATGAGAAATCGAGCGAGATAGACCATGAAATCTCTAAATTTAAGTTTGTTTATAATGGACCATATAAAGTCATTGGTATACCTCACACAAATGCTTACGGAATATTGTAGACTTGAAATTGTACCAACCAAGGATTGATGAGTACCACAGATAGGGTAATTTGCACAGTATGTAGATATAGAGTGTAAGATTTAAGGATGTGCCATGTGGCGATGCTTTTGCCTGACCTAGAGGTCATTAAAGAAGTTGTAATTAATAAGTAATTTGTGTTGATTAAATGATTTAAGAGTTACTGAATATTAATCAATTTAAAAATCCAAGCTGCTAGTTTAAGTTTTCAGCTGAGTCACAGTAGATTAAGCAATGTAAATATGATTTTGTAACTAGCTGTAAGATTCCATAAATATGTGATTTACTAGTCATTGCCGATGTACTTAGACGCTGTTTTAAGTTTCAGGCTAGTACATGCGTGTGATGATGGACAGTGTTGAGTTATCCACTGTGATAGTGTTTATGGACTCCTTGAGATTACTCGGGAGTGAGTTTTTCCGAGAGAATTCAGTGGAACGGACGTTCTGGAAACGCCGTCACAAGGGCGAGTGAGATCAAGCGTGCCGCACACGCGGGCGCAACAATACTGGCGAGGCGAGCCGCTGTCGGCTCTTGTGCCGCTGTTGGCTCTTGGGCCGCTGTCGGCATTCTTTGTACTTGCGAGTACGGAAGGCGGAATTGTTTTTCTTCCTGGACAGCTGAAAGAATTCTACTGTCAATATTTATGTCTTTTTCGATCTGATGTGTATTATTTTCTTATTTAGCGTTAAGTAGATTCTCGTGACGAGAATATTAATTATGAAAAGGTTATATAAAATGTGTAGTCTATTTAATTATTTATTTGCGTATTTTGATCTACCTGGTTTTATGACCATGCAATCTAATTAATTTTGCAAATAGTATTCCATTCCTCAAGTGTTACGAATTTTAATGATTTTGGAATAGCTAAACCATTTTCTATATTTTCTATGAATTTTAATATGTTGTCAACCTGTTTTATTTTGATCAAGATGACAGAGTGGAATAAGATTAGGAGTGTCTCCACTCAATTATTATGGTCTAAAAAATTGATTTATGGTTAATTAGACGAATGCTAAATTTTGTTGATGTTTTGAGCATATGCATTTCCGCTGTTTCTTTTTTGGGACATTTTCTGAGTCTGTTTACGTTACACGAACATCCTCAGACAATGTGGGGCACGTGTAACGCCGGAAATGCATATCTTCCTATTTCCATCTATTGTACTATTATTTTTTTCCTTGTTTTGTTACCTCAAGATATGACATTTCTGTCTCTTTATATATTGTAATTGTTTTACTGTTTGTATATATATTTATGCACTTATGTCGATGTATAATTGGTTTGTTTCGTAAATATTATTTGTATTTTTACGCTGGGTCTTGCCGAGGGAAAACTGCTATCGAACGATTACGTCGATAGGTCGTGTGAAGAATCAAAGTGTGTAGGATCTTTGGTAGTGTTAACTCTGCCGCGTGGAGCGGGGGCAGGAGAGTCTGGCGGGAGTAGCGAGTGGAGCAGGTGTTGTGTGACGCTCCCGCGAGTTGCCGCGCTTTCGGGGTTTGGCAGCATGTAATTGCGCTCGACTCGCGATGATAGTTTCTGACACGGTGTCGCGGACGGGAAGCATTAGCTGGCGCACATCAAGAGCCCGTTTCGCCTGGTGACCGTGTCGAGAAGAAGGCGCGCCAACATCCAGCTTCTGCAACAGCGACGGCCGACAATGAGTGACTGTCGCCACCTCCTCGATCGACGGCTTCAAACCTTCAATCAACCAACAAGGAAGACTAAAAGCACGTAAAGTTTCAGAACTGTATGGCAGACCTCAGCTTTTCAAATTGTTCCATTTGCCTCGCAAAATTACAGCAACTTAGCATTAACCTTTGTTGCTCATTGTCCCGATTGCATTGCCAAGCAGGGTCCGTTCCTTTTCCGAAATGAACCCGAGTGTCGTTGAAATTCAAACGCCAGCATTAAAATAATATAATTAGATTTCACTGCTTTAATTTCAAAGTTCAGTAGCTGGCTACAATATTTAGGTTACACGAGCACAAATTTAGAGTGCGAGTTTTGTTAGCATATTTTAGCTTACCTGTGACTGCAGCTCAGCTTGGTACGTACTAAATTTTACTATTGTTAATTGTTCAGAATCATTTAATTCAAGATCAAAGTTAAATCTCTTATTTCTAAATTGCGTAGATTCAAGTAGCTTTTGAAATGATTGCTGAGGTAGTCCAAGACTAACTGTATGTTACTGAATTTCGATGTGCTTCAGAAAGAAAGCTCACTATTAACTTCAGTCACTAAATTAACTTTCGATTTTCCGGTTTTATTAATTCTTTTGCTAAATTAAGTCAGGGTGTAGCGAAATTTATTACTTCTGACAAACTTTCAGTTTTCACACTACACGTGTCAACCTTCAGTTGCCACGCTTCTAGAGCTAATTATATGTGTAATAACCTTTCTTTTTCAGTTACTATAGTAATTGTCCTTAGGACTGGCGACCGTGATTTCCCCCAAATCTCAAATACCTAATTACCGCTAGTTAATTGTTAACGTAACGGCTGCACATTTACCTTCTTTATTAACTTTACCCCTTTTCAAAATTAATTTCCACCAGTTTCATTAGCACATTTCCTTTCATTAAGATGTAACCCTTTCCTCCCTCTTTACCGATAGATTAACTTCGGTGACGATTGCTTTTCCCAAATTTCCATTAGGTACACGCGGTTTAATTTTTCACTGTCATTAAGGTCGATAAGTGAGGGGGGAGGTTACAATCAGATGACCAAAACGAATTGCAAAATGATTCAGATAAGATATCTGTATGGTGCGAAAAGTGGCAGTTGACCATGAATAAAGAAAAGTGTATAGTTATTCACATGAGTACTAAAAGAAATCCGCTATTTTTCGATTACGAGATAAGTCACACAAATGTGAAGGCTGTAAATGCAACTAAATACTTAGGGATTACAATTACAAATACTCTAAATTGGAACGATCATGTAGATAATGTTGTGGGTAGAGCCTACACACGATTGCGATTCATTGGCAGAACACTTAGAAGGTGCAACAGGTCTACTAAAGAGGCTGCTTGTCCGCCCTATTCTGGAGTAATGCTGTGCGGTGTGGGATCCGCATCAGATGGAACTGACAGATGACATCGAAAAAGTTTAAAGCAGGGCAGCTCGTTTTGTACTATCGCGAAGTAGGGGAGGTAGTGCCTCAGACATGATACGTGGAGTGGTAATCATTAAAACAAAGGCGTTTTCGTTGCGACGGGATCTTCTCATGAAATTTCAATCACAAGTTTTCTCCTCTGATTGCGAAAACATTCTATTGGAACCCACTTTCATAGGGAGAACTGATCATCACGATAAAATGAGAGAAATGAGGGCTCGCACAGAAAAATTTAAGTGCTCGTCTTTCCCGCGTGCCGTTCAAGAGTGGAACGGTAGAGAGACAGTTTGAAGGTGGTTCATTGAACCCTGTGCCAGGCACTTTATTGTGAATAGCAATCACGTAGATGTAGATGTTATGAATGTATACTTACTGTGTTTCATTTTTACGCTTTAGTATTACAGTTTTTAACTACCAGCGCAAGAAGTCATCTACTGTATATCTAAAAACTTCTATTTTATTTTGCGGTTTTAAAAAGTTTTAAATGCGGTTTAAGTGTCTTCACTACCAGTTTATTGTTTTTCACCTGATTTAATTTCTTACTGTCAACTGGCTGAAGAGAGAGTTGCTTGTACTGCTGACAGCCCACCCCCATTCAGATACGGTGCGCTGGGGGTGGAGGGAGGGGATGAAACATCAAATAAGAAAAAAAGAATAAACTGTCTTCATCAGCGATGAGAATTTTATTAAATAAGGTTTTCAGTGATATAGGTAAGTCTCTAAAGCTGACGAACTTCTGGCTCGAGACAGTGAGGACGCAGACATCGAGATGACATCATCCGGCACACTGGCTCAGGTATTTTCAATTTATTAAGTGTTATATGATACACGGAGCAATGACATTTGCATAGCACTGTTTTCATCTATAAGATACTATTTATACAAACATATAGGGAGGTCTCTTGTAAGTCTTATCTTGATTAACTCTTGCTAAAACCCCCTTAAATTATTATGTTGTAATTTGCGAAAGTATTGCAACTACGAAACGTAAAATGAAAGTGGGTCACATTGGGTTTATTCACATATGGGTCTGATTTTTATGTAAATGGGTAATGATTTAGGGAACAAAGACCTGGGTCATGGTCTCTTATGAACTCACATGTTAAAGGAAACAGTAGTGGAAAGTTTTCACAGTCGTCGATTTAACTGACGTACCACGGTCTACTTTTTCATTCTTTTACGTTAATGGGTGGTGAACAGCTTGCCGTTATTTCTTTCTTCAACAGAAAATACCATTCAGTCTGACCAGGAAGAACTGAATACATCTGAGACATGATACGGGTGAATACCATCTCTATGGGTGAATACCATCTCCCAGACTGCGTTGTATGGTAACAGATGAGGATACACAGAGATTCAAACTTTGTCTCGTATTCGGGAGGAGAGGGATAAAATCCTCGTGCAGACATCGTTTCTGTAACATTGCTAAATTTGTTAATGATAACACTTTTTGGTTCTTCTGAAAATAACATACGATCAGTTTCTTTGGTCATACTCGTCCGTTTGACGGATGTGTTTCGCCTCCAGTGACGGGACGACTGGAATTTGATCGAACGATGACTGGCCTCTGACCCTCGTGCAGTTTCTAAAACAGTTGAACGTCGAATACGCATGAAATCTATTTGGTATGTTACCCATTGTAGGGAAGCAGCCTACTCACGCCATATAGAATTCATATGCTTTCCATTGTGTGCCAGCCTATTCCGCTCTAACTAGCTATGACATCACAAATGTTGAGCAATACCTTAAAAGAAAAGTAAATTATCTGAAAAGTTAATAGCATGTCAGGAGAGTTGCTAAAATAATAATGTGTTAAGTTTCAGCCTAGTAACTTTAACAGTTTTCGAAATTTGGACGTTTTACGTAATAATCATTGGCACAACAGGAAGGAGCTAGAAACTTTAAAATTTATATTCGGATTCCTTTTTAATTGTAACTTAATGGAAACAGCATGCTGGATCTCACAAAGTAATATTTTGGTTGAAATTCATGATTTTCTGTTTTTGTGTCCGAAAAGTATGGAAGCAAGATATATTAAGTAAGTGATTAGATAAGGCTAGGATGTTTAGATTTAGGTAGAATGGAGATACACTATAATAACAAAGATGTGAGACGTTTCCAAAAGGTAGCTATAAAACTATAGCTGTAGCATCTCACCTAAGAGCCAGTTCAGAGCTCATCTATTGCGTGCAGGGCAACTAAAATACTTCTCTCGCCAAAAGTATTTAACCTAGCCACATTAGACTTTTATTACAGATACTTACCTGTGTGCTGATAGCAAATTAAATTGAGAGCTTATAACACTACCGTCCGCTACTGCTATACCATAACCTTAAAGTTGGAAGCCGGTCGTGAAATAAAACTATCTTGTTAAAGCAATTATGGTATAAAGCAACAGAGCAGCGTTACCCTCTGAGAGGAATTTTGTTATGTTGACCGTGTTGTACCTAACGGAGGTGGCTTATCGGAAATGAAAGTCAGAATTACGTAAATATTCGAACAGTAACAAACAATATTTTTGCCTAGCTATACTATTTAAAGAATAAGGAAAACGGTCGCCAGCCTAATTAGGCAAGAGAAAGATTAACGTTCTCGTTTAAGAAAGTAGTTATGAGTAACTTTAATGGATAAACACAACCTATACTTTGTCACACGCGAGTGCAGTGAACTCTGACACATACATATGTTTACGGTAAGATTGAAGCTAGCAGCTACAGCAGCACAAACTATTTCCAAACGTCTAACAGATACCGAAACACTATTACTTTCAGGGCTTGTTCAAACTGAATGGTCTTTATAACATTACTATTAAAATTCACAGCATGATCATAAATTGGACATGGTTAAGTCTCTCTCAGTTACATACTTTACTATTTGAAATGGAAGTTAATTGGAATCCACTAACAGGTTGCTTCTCATTGTCTTTTGAATAAAGAAGTTACTGTTTTCATAGATAGTTGTCTTCCTATTGTAAGTAGGCTGTTTATGTTTTCTCTATGTAAGTAGGCTGTTTATGTTTTCTTATTGGCAACGTATCGTAGCGCTCAATATGAAAATCACTGGCTGTGCTGTGTGCAGTCTGTGGCTAGTTTGCATTGTTGTCTGCCATTGTAGTGTTGGGCAGCGGCAGCTGGATGTGAACAGCGCGTAGCGTTGCGCAGTTGGAGGTGAGCCGCCAGCAGTGGTGGATGTGGGTAGAGAGATGGCGGAGTTTTGAAATTTGTCATGAACTGCTATATTTATATATGATGATATCAAGGTAAATACATTGTTTGTTCTCTATTAATATCTTTCATTTGCTAACTATCCCTATAAGTAGTTAGTGCCTTCCATAGTTTGAATCTTTTATTTAGCTGGCAATAGTGGCGCTGGCTGTATTGCAGTAGCTTGAGCAGCGAAGATTTTTGTGAGGTAAGTGATTTGTGAAAGGTATAGTTTAATGTTAGTCAGGGCCATTCTTTTGTAGGGAATTTTGAAAGTCAGATTGCGTTGCGCTAACAAAATATTGTGTGTCAGTTTAAGCACAGTCATGTAGAATTGTTCAAAGGGGACGTTTCACTATTAATAGTTGTGCAGTATGAGCACAATAGGCAAACTATGGATCCTGTTACAACATTAATATGCACTTTTAATACCCAAAAGAAACAAGTGCTTAGCAACCATGAGCATATAGCTTTTCACAACTGTAGTTTTCCACTTTTACTACAGTGAGACACAAAATTAACATATTTGTAAAATACTGACACACCTTCTGTGATTTACAACAGGCAGTAATGTGATCATTTACTAAGCAAAACTTTATAAGCCTCAGCCTTAAGAACTTTTAATTTGAAGTTGGCAACAACACATTAATAAGCAGTTTTACTAGGAAAATTATTTTCATCAAGCAACATTAACTTTAACTCACTCTCTTGCCACATTAACTTTAACTTTCTTTTTACTATGTGCAAGAGGCATCAATTAGCAAAACACTGGGCTTTAGTGTTCTTTCAGTAAGGACACTCGGATATCACTTTAGTTCAAACGGAGAGGAACCTGAGAGGTGTTATGATGAGGAGAAAAATCAAGGTAGGTACATAAATTCAGATATAAATTACCTTGTATTTGAGCACACTAACACTGTACATCATTGTAGCATTCCGATGCAATGATTGCGCAATGTGGTGGCAACTGCAGGTTGGTAGGTGGAATTGCATGTAGAATTGCTGGACTCTGTCAGTTCTTGGTGGCGATGATAGATACAAATTCCAGAATAGTTCCAGCTATTTAGCCATCCATCCGAGGCATTGGAAAGTACCAGAAAACGCCTCTCTCGGAACCAGCACAATATGCAATTTTTACATGGCAGTGCACAGTTTGGTAGCTCATCCCCGACTCGTAGCTCGTCCCCGACTGACTCTTGGTTCCACCTTTCCTACTTAGGCCAACCACAATTTGCGCGCGCTACGCAGTTCCGTTCCCGAGGGGAACCACAACAACTTTTACGTACAGAATAACTAAGGACCCTAAGTGAGGATCAGCAGTTTACATAACAGCAAAGAAATACATTAAATGAAACAGAACATTTGCACATATTGACATTTCTACAAAAACTTATTCACACAGAAATTACAGTTACATACAGTAAGTTTTGTTCCCTCTAAATGGGACAAAGAATTTAAATGACAGATACACTACATTGCATAGCATCAAATCATGACATCAAAGTTTTAACAAAGAAAGGAGTAAACAATTTTGTGTTGTCTATTCAATCAAACATATTTACAGAAGCTCAACGATGTAACATTAAATGAAACAAAAGCAAAATAAATCCGTACAGCATTAGAGCTATGGTGTTACAAGCTTCATTGGCCTTCAGCGAATGAAGGAATTAATTATTTTGTAGCTTGAACTGGTGTTCTGATAGCCCCAGCATCTAGTTAGGAAGGCAAGTGTTGTCGGCTGCACCTTCGGCGGTCCGCACCGCGGTTATATAAATAAGAGCACTGCGAGCTAGAGTCAAGCCCTAGTTCTGTTCTAGATTCGTATCAGCGAGCACTCTGTCTCGGAAGCCGTGTTGCGTCTTGCAGTTGCAAGGAACGGCCTTGGATGCCATATTATGTAACTCGGTATAGACGCAACAATGAGTTCGCATTGTGGTGAAATGTTAATTGTGGAACGACTTCAGTGATTTATTCTCAGTTTGAGTATGTCGTATTTTCACGTGTCGCCATAGGACAGACCTTCTACTATTACTAGCGTGGCGTTTGATGAGTATTAACATCAAATTTTGGCGAGCATTCACTTTGAATATTTACATCGATAATGATTACTGAACTGTTTTGTTATCTAGGGATAATAGGATCCACGCAGTAGACGCTGAACAGCTCTGATAGTACAATAGCTGATAGTAGTATTGCTTGGGTAAACATTTCTCTGAAACTTTACACTTTATCGTTTAGAGAATATAATGAAAATTGTTATAGTAAACTGCATTTTCTATGAATCCCAGACATCATCCTGAATCCTCAGCGTAATGAACTTCAGTGATCAATAACATTACTTCTCCATCAGAGTGGGTACAGTAAACTTTAATTACAGGCATCAAGTTTTTGCTAATCGCTTTCTGGTTGCCAGCAGTGTAGTTAGAGAGCCTGTGTTGAGAACGGCAACAATAGAAAATTTTCCACCCACTGCCCCACACCATGAGAAATGCATTTGAAGCGTGTTTGATCCGATGCAGTACGTGGCAGCTACACCAAGTACTGTTTCAGGTTATAAAATATTGTTTTATTGCTCTTTCCATGTACTCATTTCGCGATACTAGTATAACTAACACATGGAATAACATTTCATCATACATTTTTATAATTTATTGAGCATGCAGCCCCAACTGCCTCTGGATATAAGTTCTGCATAAAAACGTGCGCTGGTCATGGCCTAAATAGTAACTGTAACAGTGGAAATTTAGCTTTTATAGCCGTTCAAAGTTTACTGTGGTAACGTTGACAAAGAAATTACTGGCATACGTTGTCAATTGCTGACAACATTTATAGATAAATTAAATGGGGGCTATGGATAGCTACTCGAGGCAGCTGCTAAGACATCAATCGTGTTGGGTAGGCAGCCGCCATAAAGCACTGTTTTTCTCTAGGTTGGCAGCTTGTTACTCTAGACCACGTGATCAGGGTGCTGGACAACAAATATTGAAATTACAAGCAAACAGTCTGCTGCCAAGTGTCAGATCAAGAGAGAGAACACAGGAAAGCAGAACATGGTGACTTTAAACTGTATTTGATTAATTACTTTCCAAGAAGAGAATATCGTAAGGGGGCCACAAGTGCATAAGCTCAATTTCTTGGTCCTGTAAACAGGATGTTTCAAAATGACGCCGTAAAGCTTTGAGGCATAGTATAGGGAGTGTGGAGAAGTAAATTAAGCGTGGGGAATCTTTTTCGAAAACTTCATCAAACGTCCCTTCAAAGCATAAAAAACAGGTCCTTGTAGCGTGGCGGCCTGAATCGTCTGCCCTGTGTTCATTGCGCATTGTTTCCCTGGGGACACATGAAAAGAGATATCTATGGAAATCCACTGGATTTAGACTACAAATTAGGTAACAAAGTAAAATGCAGCATGCGAAGATATTCACATAAGGTCAAGCGTCTTTGAGTTAGTACAACTGTCAGTGGCGAGTTTGTTTATTGTTAGTTTGAGTAATAATGCATACTTTTCCACACGCGTTTGATGTGTTGGTATTTCTGTTTCCATTCCATTTACTTGGAGATTTCGACAAACTGCCGCAGTGTCCAATAGACAAGACTGCGATAAGTGCTGCTGGAATGACCTATGGGAAGGTGTTAGCATTCATATTTTCTGTACTCAGTGACATCAAAGGAGAAATGTCTGAACGTGGGTTCATGCCCTGTTCTTCCAGGTACCCTCTATAATATTTTTTTCAGTATAATTTTGTAACTCTTTTGTAGACCTACCAGCAGTGGTCTCGGATTATTGGCTAGATAATCAATCAAAAATCCCACATAAGAGGGGATATCGTTCTTGCATCTACAGAAAAAAATATTCAGGGATGACAATCAAACATAGCTTACCTGGGCAAATAGACACTTCGTTGTATTTCCTTGATGTTGCTTTACTGTGATCAGGAACGTTGTCTGTTTCGCACGCTGGAGCTCTTGCCCCTCTTACTGTTGACCTTTCAATGTTGTGTCCCGCATTATCTGATAGGACTACTCTGATCTGGGATTATAACTTGGATGATATCAAATAGTACCATTTGTTTCACTGTTTGGAAAATTTTTGGTAGGAAGAATTCATGAGTGAAGGCCCAATGGTTCGTGAATGCGGTTGCTCCATGTCAGGGTTTCTGGAATTAGTTTGAGTATTGACGCTTATTTTCAGTTTGTTTAATGTCTATGTTATAGGTACAGTCAATAAGTATACTAGCTTCCAGAAGGAAACTCGAGGTGAAGAGTGGAAAAAAGTAGCCATCAAGCACGATTTTATAATCACGAAATTCGCTGACAAAGTTAAATATACTGAAACAAGGAAGTATATCACCAGACTGAAAGTAGTTAAAAAAGGGTGCAGGAAAATAATCTAAATTTTCTTAGCAGTTATTGTGGATATGAGGGACGAAAACCAAAACTGTTTTTGAAATCTTACTGAAGGAATTAAATTTAAATACAAAAGTGAAATTTCTTTCTCAGAATTACAACTAAATTGAGCTAACACAAATGTACTTAAATATCAGATTTAAGGTACCATAATTAAACATTAAATCAGAAGTTTAAAAACATAAGATGAAGAATTGTAGGCAAAGGCTAAGAAGTGAACTAGGAAACAAATAAGAAACAGATATTAAGCGGAAAATCGTTATATGTTTTATAGGTTTTTCTTAGAATGGTTGTCGCCTGAAGGCCCATTGAATTCATCGCATCTTTAACGTATTGCATCAATCTTCTCGGTGGTCTTCTGCCTTTTTTTCGCTTATCTGGTCTCCAATCGTAGATTCCTTTTGGCCATTGGTTATTATCCATTCGTTATAGGTAGCCAAAGCAAGTTAGTATTTTGCTATCTGCGACATAGAGACTAGTGTCTTTCAATCCCCTGTTTGTCTTATTCTGTCGTTTCTGATTTGTTCTAGCCTGGAGATGCGACGACTCCTTCCCGAAAAATTCATCTCAAGGGGCATCAGTTTATTTTTCTCCTTCACGGTTAGCTGCCATATTTCGACACCATATGTGGTGATACTCTCTGCGACTGACTTGTACAGCAAGACCTTTTTCCTCTTTGTAATTTTATCAGTCCATAGCAAGGAGTTAAGTTGGCCAATTATTCTTTTTCCTTGCTCAGTTCTGTTTGTGATATCTCATGTGGTTCTTCCCTTTGTTGTAACAGTGACTCCCAAGTTTCCAAGTGTACAAATCTTTCTAATTTTTCATAATCCTCCAAATCTTCTTAGTAATCTTCACCCACTACCACGTATTTTGTCTTTCTTGTGTTTGTTGTAAGGACCCATTTCGAGTATTCTTCGTTTAATTTCCTGAACTTGTAAAGGGAGTCGTTTCTGTCTCGCGCTATCAGAACCTGGTCATAGGTGAAGAGCAAAGTTTACTCTGTTTTTCGAGCTGCAGACTTTTCCGTTCCATGACATTTTCTGTTCCAATTTTGCAGAACTCCTTCTAAGTACCGTTTAAAGAAAGTCTGTGTTAATGAGCACCCTTGTCTCATGTACCTGTTTACGTAGAATTCTTGGAAAGTTTGTGTCACCTACTTTAACCATACTCTTATAACCTTCATATAAATTTCCTGTTGCCTGGACATACTTATTACCGATACCAAAATTCTACATTGCTACCCACAACTTACTTTGTGACACTGTATCGTATGCTTTCTGTAGATCAAGAAATGTTAAGTGAACTGTCGTTACTCTTTCAATGAGTTATTTGTGTCTATGTTTCACGCTTTACTACCTTACCATAAAATCGAACTTTCATACAAATAGCGTTAATTCCTCTATGATTTGCACAATCGTGGCTTCCTTTTTTAAATGTGGGTGAAATAATTGATTTTTTCCGTTCATTTGACGGTTCTTCACCATTTAAACGTCTTTTAAATATTTCTGCCAGAATTTCTAAAACTGCTCCATTTAGGAATTCCATAGGCATATATATCAATCCTGTAGTGACCCCACTTTTCATTTCTTGGAGAGCTTTTATTACATCTGAGTCTACAACTGTTCATTGTTCAGTTTGTGCTGAGTTAGGAGATAGGTTTTCACAAGTAATTCTGCCCTGTTTTCCTTCAGGAGATTTCTGTTATATCTTCTCCACTCCTCCTTAAAGATAAGACTCATTCCTGCAAATTCAGTGCGAACGCAGGAGGAAAATTATTACATTTTCTGCTTTTCGCGAACATGGATGGTCAGTATTTTCAAATAATTCCCATCTTGCATTGATGTGTGTTGCATCTTTTAAATGAAACATAGGGTAAACAGCAGAGAATATCCGGTAAAAGGCAATCAACTGCGCCCTATGGAGCACCACATACGAAATTTTCGCGAGAGCTTCAGCCCTTCCAAGCACATTATGTCCTGATTTTGGAATTATTAGAAGTGTTTGTTTAAAAAACAAGGTAACTCAGAAAGCAGAAGTACTGCATTAAAATAAGCAGAGGTAGCTGACAATGTGCTACGATGATAGCATATGTTAATGCGTGAATAATTATTCGATAAAATGATGAAAGCTGCCTATACGAGAAGCACAGACCGCTTACTGCTGGCTGGTGACATACGTATCTTCAGGTTTTGACTTAATTAATGGCTTTACCTTGTTTCCGTCGCTAACTGATCATCAACATAATTCTACGTCTCACGGCAAATAGATGTGATGTGTCGGCGCAATTAAAAAAGATTACGTGGCTATTGTCACATAACTAAATACTTCGCCTTTGTATCGATACTTCAGATCTAACAAGGACCACTTCAGACACAATACATGCCGAATTTTACTTATGCAAATGAAGTTATTAGCGTATATTAAAAGCTGAAATGACTAATTGATGGTTGCAACAGGACATAATGCTGTCAAGATGAATATTTGAAGCAAGATGATTGCGCTGCTGGGCTAAGCACACGCAACGTAGACGATTACGTCACAGTACTTCAGACATAGAAAAATTATTTATTATCAACGTACTTTTAGATTCAATGCGGTCTCGTAAGAAGCACCTAAGTAAGATATGTGTGAATAATTAAGCTAGATTCAAATTTAGATGACATTAAAAGATTTATTGAAACATTTTGCATCGTTATGATCTCCACAATTACGAGACAAAGATGATTTCCCACACAACCAATAATTTACAGCTTTTTTCATTTCGTTGTCTTCAACTACGGATGACGTTAAGAGTCAGTGATAATTTTTCTGTTTTCTTACGTTCAACACAGTACTTAATTATTTTTTGAGCGGGCTTCCTTGCGGTATTCTGACTATATACTTCCTCTCTAATTGCAGCTCGTTAGATTTTTGAATTTCTTTGTTTCATCGATAGTATTCTCGTACTCTGTCCTTGGCAGTACAGGGAATCGCACACGCGTCCTACAAATGGTAGCCATTAAAGCCGATCCTTCCGCTACGGAGACGGACGTTACTACTTCTAGTATTATGTCAATTTTTGCCAAACTCTTCTTTACTTTTTCAAACAGTATTTGGTCAGTTTGTTCTTCATATATTCCCAGATTCTCTTAACCATTCTCTCTGGTCCAATTCTTTGGACGTGCTCATTGAAGTTACCTTATCTTCTTAAAGAACGTTGTGAGTATTCAAATTTTTCGCCCAGTTCCGTATTTGGTCGTAATTCGTATTCATAAAGCCTGGAGTTTTCCCCAGGATATATTTCTTCTTTATTTCCAAGCTCTGTAGAAAACGTTTTCTGTTCAGTGAGGTACAGTCAATTGCATAAGATATCCTATTTTTATTACTGAACTACAGTGCCTGAGTTCTGCGCTGTTTTGAGATTGATTGTTCTGTTTCAGGCCTTCCACAATATTTGGTATGTGTGAGGGATCTACAGTTCCTTACTCATATATTTTAGTCGCACAGGTCGAGAATAGACCAAGATTCGATAGTAATGCGCCGAGTGCTCCTAGCAAGTTTACTGTCGTCAGGTGGAGTTGACCAGCGAGTAGAGTAAGCGGTTGTTGTGATAGCATAGCGGCACGAGAAATATTGAACCAACTGAGTGTGTCACCATTCGCCGCGGTTTAGCCCCCAGCAAACGTAAGTAATATACCTATTGGTGACATACTGTTTTTAGCGAAAACTGATTATATATACTGGGTGCTGTGATTGCTGTGAAGAAAACACGTGCAGACATGCAGCCCTTGCCTTTTATGCAAAGCACTGTTTTTTCTTGTTATCCAAACATGTTTCGGCACCTCTGTGACACCATCAGAGGGTTTTGTTTATTGAAAACTGTAAAAAGTGAAATTATTTTAGCTTGTAACGGACGTAACAAACTGACAGCAGAAGAGAACTTCCACGTATAGAAGGTAATAGCACAAGGCAAACAAGTCTTAAATGACAACACTATACTCTGTAAAGTAAATTATTTAACAAATAAAAGGATCTTTACAGAAAAGGCAACACAAACAGCTAAAGAAGCGTACACACACACACACACACACACACACACACACACACACACACACACACACACACACACACACACCCCACACACAGGAAGAGAGAGAAAATGTAAACAAAATGGAAATTCGACGACAAACTCTTTCGAGAACAAATCAACGCCAACGGGGTTGGGAAACACAACGTAGTGCTCAACGCATCTTGCGAAGTGAAAAAGTTCGTAAATACGAAATTATACAAAGTACATTAACATTTGTATGGAGGAAAGGAGCCACTGTTTTGATATTAGTCGTGTAACACATGGTGCTCCCATTAAACGCAGAAAAACTTAAACTTTTCTCTTTCCAAGAAGTTGGAATTGTGTGTCTATCTTTTGTAGTTTGGAAGCAATAAATGTTTTAAATCTGTTCCATCTTTGTGAATAGCCCTGTATATTGTATATGGGGAATAAAATAGTTTTCACAGCATCAAACAGTAGAGACAGTGTAAGCGTAGGCTTCCGCGGCCGTTGTCTTCTTCAATAAAATTCTTCAGGGTATCAGACCGCATCGCATCGCATTGAGTTAACGTAAGGCCCTGATGAAGGCTAGCTGCAACGCTGGCCGAAACGTTGGCGCATTTTAAATTATGACGATGCGGTCTGATACCCTGAAGAATTTTATTGAAGTAGAGACAGTATTAACGAACAATGTCTCCAAGTGTGGACGTCAAAATTCGAATGTACAGCAGTGAAATTCATACGCTAAAGAAAGACACTTGTGGACGTTGCAGCGTCTAAACAAGGCAAATTTTCGTCACGAGCTTATCAGAGAAGTGTTTTTTCTATTGATTAGAAGCTAGATTAAAGAAAGGCAAGCCTACGTTTCTAGCATTTGTTGACTAGAATACTCTCTTTCAAATTATGAAGGTGGCAGGGGTAAAATACATGGAGCAAAAGGCTATTTACAGTTTGTACAGAAACCAGATGGCAGTTATAAGAGTCGAGGGGTATGAAAGGGAAGCAGTGGTTGGGAAGTGAGTGAGACAGGGTTGTAACCTATCCCCGAAGTTATTCAATCTGTATATTGAGCAAGCAGTGAAGGAAACAAAAGAAAAATTCGGATTAGGTATTAAAATCCATGGAGAAGAAATAAAAGCTTTGAGGTTCGCCGATGACATTGTAATTCTGTCAGAAACAGCAAAGGACGTGGAAGAGCAGCTGAACGGAATGGACAGTGTCATGAAAGGAGGGTATAAGATGAACATCAACAAAAGCAAAACGAGGATAACGGAATGTAGTCGAATTAAGTTAGGAAATGATTAGGAAATGAGACACTTAAAGTAGTAAAGGAGTTTTGCTATTTTGGGAGCAAAATAACTGATGATGGTCGAAGTAGAGAGGATATCAAATGTAGACTGGCAATGGCAAGGAAAGCGTTTCTGAAGAAGAGAAATTTGTTAACATCGAGTATAGATTTATGTCTCAGAAAGTCGTTTCTGAAAGTATTTGTAAGGAGCGTAGCCATGTATGGAAGTGAAACGTGGACGATAAATAGTTTGGACAAGAAGAGAATAGAAGCTTTCGAAATGTGGTGCTACAGAAGAATGCTGAAGATTAGATGGGTAGATCATATAACTAATGAGGAAGTATTGAATAGGATTGGGGAGAAGAGAAGTTTGCGGCACAAGTTGGCTAGAAGAAGGGATCGGTTGGTAGGACATGTTCTGAGGCATCAAGGGATCACCAATTTAGTATTGGAGGGCAGCGTGGAAGGTAAAAATCGTAGAGGGAGACCAAGAGATGAATACACTAAACAGATTCAGAAGGATGTAGGTTGCAGTAGGTACTGGGAGATGCAGAAGCTTGCAGAGGATAGAGTAGCATGGAGAGCTGCATCAGACCAGTCTCAGGACTGAAGACCACAACAACAACAACAACAACGGATATCATGAACTGATAATATATATATATATATATATATATATATATATATATATATATATATATAATGACTTTTGAACACTATTAAGGTAACTATATTGTTTGTTCTGTACCAAAATTTTTCATTTGCTAACTACGCCTATCAGTAGTTAGTGCCTTCAGTAGTTTGAATCTTTTATTTAGCTGGCAGTAGTGGCGCTCGCTGTATTGCAGTAGTTCGAGTAACGAAGATTTTTGTGAGGTAAGTGATTCATGAAAGGTATAGGTTGTTGTTAGTCAGGGCCATTCTTTTGTAGGGATTTTTGAAAGTCAGATTGCATTGCGCTAAAAAATATTGTGTGTCAGTTTAAGCACAGTCATTTATAATTTTCTAAGGGGACATTTCACTTCCGCTTTACTACAGAAAGACTTGGCAGGAATGTAGCCACTATACATGGTTGCTACTCACAGTGGCCACGACAATGTATGTTCGCAAGAAGACCGGGCTCTGGATGGCCATGTGGCACTCCCGAGAGGGAAGACCATGGTGTTCGGCGTTTGGCTCTAGTGCATCACACTGCATCTGAAGTAGCAGTCTGAACAGCAATTGGCGCCACAGTGCCAGAACGAGCTGTTGCAAATCGGTTACTTCAAGGATATCTTCCAGCCAGACGTCCTGTAGCCTGCACTCCACTGACCCTAAACTACCGCCATAAGCGACTTCCGTGATGTCAAGCGAGATTTCATTGGGAGACAGAGTGGAGGTCTGTTGTGTTTTCTGATGAATGCTGGTTCTGCCTCGTTGCCACTGATGACCATACATTGGTTAGAAGAAGACCAGCTGAGGGCCTACAGTCAACCTGTTTGCGTGCCAGACGCGCTGGACCTATACCTGGAGTTATAGTCTGGGGTACAATTTCCTATGACAGCAGGAGCACACTAGTGCTTATCCCACGTACGTTAGTCGTGATTCGGCCTGTTGCGTTACCAACCATGAATACCATCCCAGGGGGCGTTTTCCAAAAGGATAACACTCGCCCACATACCGCTGTTGTAACCCAACACACTCTGCAGGATCGACATGTTGCCTCGGGCAGCTGGAGCGCCAAATCTGTCTCTAATCGAGCACGTATGGGACATCATCAGTCGACAACTCCAGCGCCATCTACGAACAGCATTAACCGCCCCTATACTGACCGACCAAGTGCAATGGGCAAGGTGCTCCATCCTACAGACTGAGTCCGGCACCTGTGCAACACAATATACGCACGCGTGAGTGCTTGCATTCAACATTCTGGTGGCTACATCAGTTATTAATGTACCAGCATTCCTCATTAATGCAAAGGCTTGTCTCCCACTTACATTAACCTGTGATCTTGTAATGTTACTCACTGAAATATGTTACCGAGATAAATATATTCCCGGAATTTTTTGGTGCTGCGATTTATTTCCCGTCAGTGTAAATGCCAATAGTTTGTGAGATAAGTAGTATGTCTTCTGAGACAAAGCGAGATGTTGGGGTTGAAGTATCGGGAAAAATATAGGCAGTGCAGGAAGATAACAATGATTCTGGAATCGGTGATCGGTCATTCAAATGGATACACTGAGACACCAGTAAAGCCAGCGAGAGATAAGTGAAGTCCAGACGTGTAACAGTTACAGGTAATGTTGGAAATGTTGATGATCCTGTTGTCCCAAGAAAACAAAATGAATGTGAAGGAAGAATACCAACAGACTAATGAAAGTTGGGAGAAATTTGGTAGGAGAATGATGAAAGAATGAACAGACACCGTGAAGGAAGAGATGCCGGATCGTGGGAGAATTCAGATAAACTTGGAGATGATATGAATGGAATATGAGTGAAGGTAACAGGAGAACTACTGAAGGATGTTACGGAAGCTAAAATCGACTTACAAGAGGAAATTTAAGATGCTGATACACTTCGTGACCAAGAGATTAAAAATTTGACAAAAATGCCATACGAATGAAGCAGTATTGCTGAAGAACTAGAAAGTACAGAGTAACTGTCACCAAAAGAAGTTCCTGAAAAGAAAATTAAGGGGGAAGATAAAATCACCTCAAAGGAGATGATTAAGGTAGAGAAGAAAGAAGAGAAAGTTGTTTCAAATGATTCTATGAATAAAATTCGAGCACAAGAAGAAAGAGACAAAGACATATAATAAGAAGTAGACGACACCAGATGAGCGAGTATTAATGGTTAACCTTAACCAGACGTATGCAAACAGCGCAGTACCCACATCCCACGAGACCTCTCTCTGGTGAAAAGTAGTCCTTTTCCAGAGATGGCAGTAGACCTTTCGTTTTGACCATCATGCCGGTGTGGGCGTGGAGGGGCTCCACCTCTTGTAGAGAGACCTACTCAAAAGGAAATAACAGAATACTAAACTAAAGGAGAAGAGAAAACTGATTTGAAAGAAGTGGTAGATCTAGAAAAGAAAAGAAACTTTGTCCAGTCCATAGATAGAGGTTGAGGAAGCCGAAGAAAAAACAGTAAGAAGAGATGGAAAAACCCTTAAAGAGCTAGGAACTGAGGAAACTGATTTAGTTGTGAATTTAAGAGAAAAAATAGCAGCAAAAGAGGTAAGAAAACAATCATAAAGTTGCAGAAGAGATGAACAGTTGCAGGAAGGGGTACATCAAGCGGAGAACAAAACCGAAGAGATTGATGGGAGAATTAGCAGTACAACCTTGATGATAGGGGATGGTAATGTTAGGCCCCTTATTATGTTAGTGAACAGTGATAATAAGTACATCCAGGGCGAAACATAAACCGAAAAGGAATTGCACCTAATGATATTTACCGAATGCGTAAAATTAAGAGTTTAAATAATATGCAAACACTAGAATAAAGTAAAATATATAGGTACATATTTTTCTTAAGCTTTAAAAGGTAACTGCACTTGGTGGAAGACATTATTTGTTGAGAAAAAGTCGAACAGTTGCAGTGTGTTGCTAGCAGTTGGTGTCACTGTGCTAAGGATATATCTGTGTGCACTTATGGTGTCTGGAAAAAGACATAATCGTTGGCGTGGTTCTATGTCAGGCGGTTTGCAGAAGTAAAGAAATGTTGGGTCTACGGGAATACTTTGATCCACAGCTTTCAAGATTTCGTGTGAGAAAAGGGTGAAATGGGTTTTATATGACTGTTGTCCGGAACCCCGTGCTGAATGGCACGGCGGAACTTATTATGCTCGAGATAGATCGCTACGTGTGAGTGCAGAATATGTTCAAAGAATATACAAGAAAAGGATGTCAATGATTTTGAACGATATTTTGTGGATCACGTTTGCCAGCCTTCTTGTACAGGTGTGACTTATACTTTATATCAAGCAACGAGTCCAATTTTTCTTTTTCTTTTATTTATTTATTTTTTTTCATTGTGATCTACGTTACATTTTGGTAAGAGAGTTGCTAACACAACAGCAAGTTCTGTGTGGAATTGGACAGGGATGTCATCGCGCTTAAGGGCCTTTTTCAGTTTTGACTAGTTGTTTCTGTCAGGCACGGAAGCAATAATGTCTATACCAATCATCTTTACATTTTTGGGAGAATTAAACTTGGGAAGTAGTACAGAATTCTCCTTAGTAACAGAACATGGGAAAACGAAACTCAGAATACCTGCTTTTGCTTTTCTGTCTTCTGTTATCCAAGAGACTCTACACCCTGACGAGAATGTTGTAGAGTCTTGGGGAGATTTGCTATGGTATTCATTGAACGTCTAACGTGTTGTCCTTTAGACAGACAAACACATTTTATTCAGTATATCCTTACCTAAGCCATATGCTTTGTTTTACATATACACTGTAAAACAAAAACAGTAAAAAGCGACGAACCAAGAAGGAATTTTACGAATCGAACGAAACTCAGTTGATCCGATTTACATGTACAGGCAAAAGAAAGTTTACAATTTCAGAAAAATTGGATGATTTATTCAAGAGAAAGAGCTTCACAAATTGAGGAAGTCAACAACGCATTAGTCCAGGTCTGGCCCTTATGCAAGCAGGTATTCGGCTTGACAGTGGTTGTTAGTTGTTACATATCCTCCTAAGGGATGTCGTTCCAAATTTCGTCCAGTTGACACGTTAGATTGTCAGAATCCCAAGATGGTTAAAAATAAAGCTCCAAACGTTGTCAGCTGGGGAAAGAGTCGACGAACTTGCTGCCCAAGGTAGGACTTGGCAAGCACGAAGCAATACAAGCACTTGGCGGTTCTAGCGGGCATTATTTTGCTGAAATGTAAGCCCAGGTAGGTTTGCCATTAAGGGCAATAAAAGGGGCTGTAGAATAGAGTCGACGTATCGTCGTGTTGTAAGGATAAAGCGGATGACAACAAAAGAGGTTCTGCTTTTAAATGAAAAGACACCTCAGAGCATCACTCCTGGTTGCCGAGCCATATCGCGGACGACAGACAGTCTGGTAAGCCACCGACGTCCAAGACATCTCCAGACACGCCTTCAGCCTAGAATCTCATTGACTGTAGTAGGATTATTTCAGTGATGAGTCCCACTTCGAGATGAGCCCCGATGACCAGCGAAGACGTGTCTGGAGGTCTGGAGGCGCCCAGAACAGCGGTGTGGCACCAAACTGACTGTCGTCCGCATACGGCCCAACAGCCAGGAGCAATGGTCTGGAGTACCATTTCTTTTCATAGTAGGACCCCTTTGGATGTCATCTGCGGCACCCTTACACCATAGCGGTATGTCGACGATATTTTATGCACCCTTTTGTTGCCTTTCGTGGCAAACCATCCTGGGCTCACATCAGCAAAATAATGCCCCACCCGCACACGGTCTTTGTGCCTGATAGACCCTACATTGTTTTATATTATGCAGTAGCTACTGGTTTTTAAGAAGTGTCATTGCTGAGACCGTATGAAATTAAGGGTTCCTTCCATATTGGAACTGTTCTACTAGGTACACAAAATGTCCAGTGCTTGGACAACTGTTCTTATGAACCTGAGCCGTGGTTCATTTATACGAGGGCTGTCCAGAAAGTACGTTACGATCGGTCGCGAAATGGAAACTACTATGAAAATCCGATAAAGCTTTGCAAAGATGTGTTGGGCAGTGTCTCTAGTATGACTCTAGGTAGAATTATGTCGCTCTTTTCATTCCTGAGCTCTTAGTGAGCGTGTAAAGATGTTACAGAAAATAGTGTCTCCCGCCAAGTACGAGAGCCTAGTGAGATTTTTTTCCCCTGAAGCCATGCAACCAACATTACATAACTGTCCAGCGGTTTATTCTTCAAGACAATTCACAGCCTCATTCTGCAGGGGCAATGAAGATGTTCCTGCATCGTTTCAATTGGAAATGTTTGGTTACCCACAATACAGCCCATAATTATCTCCCACTGAGTTTCATCTCTGCTCAAACGAACCGCTGGCTATGAAGACAACATTTTGGCACAGACAAAGAGCTTTAGGCCAGCGTAGAGAATTGGCGGAAAGCACTGGCGACTGCCTTCTATGATGAGGGCATTGGAAAGTTGGTACATCGCTACGACGAATGTCTGAGTCAGAATGGCGACTACGTAGAGAAGTAGCTGAAAGGTGTAGCTAACTGTTACAAATGAAACATTTCTGATTTTCACTGTGATTTTCATTTCGCGATCAATCGTAACTTACTTTCTGGACAGCCTTCGTATTTTCCAAGGTAAATGTTTCGAGTTTGTCCTCGAGATATGACATGACTGCTTCTTTTCCTATTTTGCTATTCATGTAAATCTTTCCACTTGTGTTTGTTGCCCTACTCATGGTTGCCGCTTTATCACTGTCATCCGACCGAGAGGTCGGTAGCCTGCGATGTCTGCTATCAACGATTCCTCCGGCAACCGACAAGATACGACAGCTGGACGTCCCATGGGGCTGGCTGGCCACTGACGTCCAACCGGACATAAAACATGGGCGTCTGGCGATAGCAAGACACTTCAAATACAGCCATGCTAAAGTCTCTACCTCACTTGGCTCTGCGCACTATGCGACTTAACTTCTGAGGTCATCAGTCACCTAGAACTTGGAACTAATTAAACCTAACTAACCTAAGGACATCACACACATCCATGCCCGAGGCAGGATTCGAACCTGCGACCGTAGCGGTCGCTCTGTTCCAGACTGTAGCGCCTAGAACCGCACGGCCACTCCGGCCGGCCTATCTTATTTGTACCGTACTTCCTTGACCTGGGTATTTACTGGATTTCAAACGAATTACGTTTTGGATTGCTATTCTGCGAATTATCGACGAATTTGCTTCGCCCTGGACTATTCTGTATTATTCTCTTGGCGTATTCTACAATGTACGACTTCCCAGCGTGGGCTGGAATTGTGAATTAAAATGTGATTAAAGTCCAATTATACTTCCTGTGTGACAAACTGTGTATTACTCCGTAGCAGATGTAATAGATGAAACTACTGCCTCGTGGTTTTCCGTCCGATGGTAGGGAAACAGAGAGTGATTAATCGGTTTATTCGCGGAGGGTGCGCGTAATTACACGCGAAACCAGATGACAACCCAGTATCGTCATTCTTAGTCAGAAGCAACCACTTTGAACATTTATGAAGGCTAGAGTAAACTGGTGCAGCATTATACTTTAATTCGGGAAAGCAATACAGCAATGGCAGACTTCATTCCGAAATTGTAAGGAAGTAAAATCAACTATTAATATCAGCCTACCCATGTCCCATGCGCCGGGAAACTATAGATTCAAATGGAAGGTTGTTTGTGGGTGACGTGATTTTTCTGTGATATTTCGCAGTTGTAGCTTCAGTACTGTCAGGTTTAGCTTTCTTTTAAGTTGACCATCGCGCGAGCTGCCAGTGTGGTTAATGCTCTAACCTTGTATGTAGAAGGAGTGGAGTTCATATCGCCTCCACCAACGAAGATTTAGGTTTTACACAGCTGCCCTTGACAAGGCTAATAACGAGATTTTTCTTTGGAAAGAGCCCAGCCATTTCCTTCCCCATCTTTGGCCAATCTGTTGTTGTATTCCTTCTCTAATGAGTTCGTTGTCGACAGAATGATAAACCTCTATCTATCTGCCTTTCTTCGTTTTACAGTGGGGTAGTCGACATGAAGTGCTGTAAATTTCAGAATTAACGGTAGTGAATTAAAGGCGCTGTATATAAACTTTTGCTCTTGTACGGACTGCAAGAATGAATTTGCACACGACAGCAAGTGTAACGCAGCACAGCAGCTATAGCTCAATGCTAAGACCAGATTGCATTGGTTAACACACCAAACACTGCGCTTATCGCTCTAACGTGTAAGACCATACCTATTAACTGGATTAAATGTTATTTCTTAATACTGAATTCTTCTAGCTGCCATAGTTTTGTATGGAATGAGAGGATTTATTTATTTTACACCACTGGTGGCTACAAGTATCACAGGAATGATGTTCTTAACCTTTTGCCTACGACATGTCCCCTATCAAATTTCTGTTCCGACTGTTCTTCGTAACCTCTACTGTCACTTTTCTGATCAGACGAAACTATAATCGTCGGGCAATAGCTGTGGGTTCTGTCAATGCTCTGGGAGAAAATTTTGGAAATTTGTGTAATGTCTTATGGGATCAAACTGCATAGGTCATCGGTCCCTAAGCTTACACACTATTTAATCTAACTTAAACTAACTTACGCTAAGGACGAGACACACACCCATGCCCGAGGGAGGACTCGAACCTCCGAAGGGGGAAGCCGCCCGGACCATGACAAGATGCCTCAGACCGCTCGCTATGGGCGATGGCTCGTTGGTACTACAACATATGAAATTTTAGTTCGCTTTATTATATGAATGATAAAATGATTTACTTAACTTGATACAATCGTTTGCCACAGGAGTGCTTGATAATTTACAACTGTCACTGACTATTAAAGCATCACTTGGTGAACTAATTAATGAACTGTTCTCTTGAAGTACAATGTCCAACATTTACAAAAGTACATTTCCATCTGAGACTTGAATAACTCTTTGGACCTGCTCGATAATGGTGACTGCTTCACCTGAGATCACGAAGTGGAGCACAGCGCTTCCGTGCTTGACTCTATATTGAGCCCTGGGTGAAGGCGTTCTGTGCTCTGAGAGAGAGCGTCACTTCCTCAGCCTCTCCCATTCGTCGTTGCAAATTGCAGTGAGGCTTCACTAACGTCTGTCGTATCGATGTGCGTTGCCGAATTTGGTGCAGCATTGCAATCTCTGGACGATACAACGGTTTCAATATTCGTACATATAAAATAATGATAAATAAGGTTTCTTGGAATTACAAACGTTTTATATTAGACACTGAATTTATTGTACTCTGCACTTAGAGCATAACGTCACTGCGATGTCTGTTGTTCATTCATATTACAGTAGCACCCACATCATTTCTCAACAGCACTCCAATTAGCCACTGCTTTCAGTTTCGACACGACTGCCGTAAAATATGGTCTGTTTCTCACTTCATAGTGAGACGCACGTAAATCGCCATGTTCCATATCTCGGTGCACGACTGCTCACGTCGCGCTCACCTTCGACCTGCTCGGTAGCCGTCCTAAGACCACAGCTCACCGTACTGGCAGACACCAAAACCACACATATCTCAGACGATGGGACATCCCTATGCCACCTGTCGTTCCATTCCGACAGAGATGAGGGCCGATTCTATCCGTATCGATACCTGTATCGATATCCTTACAACCTTCGAGATGATCGTCATTGACTGCCTGCCGTTTGGTGGCTGTAACTCTCCAACGGTTCGTTTCCGACCTGCGGAGTTCAATTTCACGTTCTAGATCTTGCTCTGACCTTCTTCAACGTTTCCCTTCTGTAACAGATGGTATGTATTGAGATCAGTTTATGTGGAAATCAGATAATGTCGTACTTATACACAGAGTGTTAGAAAAAGCTTTGAAAATTTTGATACCACTCATCGAAACAAGGAAAACAGTCCCAGCAAGCATGGATATGGAAACACGTACTTTCTGAGATGTCAACATTTGTTCATGGAAGGCGTCTAATGAGACGTCCATTAATGAAATTTGTTCATGGGAGGTGCTGCACCTGATGTCTATCGACAGCAGTGCATCCCCTTGCCGTTCGGCGTACTCTTTGAAGTAGTGCAGTTGTTCATGAAGTACCAGCCACATAATCAGGAGGATGACTCACGCCTTCCGCTGCTGCTAAACGTCGCGCACTAGTTTCAGACTTCACGCCCCCACGCTCCTCCATTTCAGGGGTGTGGCCCGACGAAGTCGTTCCACTGTCAGTCCCTTATGGTGCTAGAGGAGCTGTGTGCTTTAAGAGGACGGATAAGTCGGTCGAACAGCTAATCGTCTGGTGGTCTGCTACTGGAGTTTCTCAGCGTAGAGGTACAGGCTGTCTGGCTGCTTCGAACTGTTGAACTATTGTTGAAAACCACATACATCATATCACTTATGGAGCAGTAGTACTAACAGTGGGAAAGGGTGTGCCGGATTATTCATTTGTACAAACAGCACAATAATATAAGGGTAAAATTGCGGTCATTCGTGAAAGTAGGTAAGACTCCACGATACACAGAGATGTGTATAATTTGCTATATAAAAATACACAGTAACATGGCTGAAACTGCAACAAACGCAGATCAGACTACACAAATTACGGTTGAATGAATAATGAATACACTAACATATACGTAGAATGCTGTGATAAAGACGTCAAAACACTCTTGTATGCTATTCACTTGCAGGCCTCTGGCCCAGCATTGGTACATTTCAATATTGAGCATTGAGTGCAAGAGGACTCACTGCCCTCCCCTTATTTCCACTCCACAATAATTAGAAAGAACAGTGCTCATTATGTGAAAATACTTTATTCCATAATACCTTAAAAGTTGCTCTTCTGCAGTTCCTTATAAAGTGCACAAGGTTTCCAGGAGCTGCGGCCCTTGGATGGTCAAGACATACGTCTACTTGCTGCAGAGTATCCACGTTACCTGGCTCACCCGCTCAGTAGTCGCTCACCAGCACCTACATTCACAAAGGACGCGGAAGGTCCCATACCTTCAGCCGAAGTTACAACCTTTCCCGACAGGGTGCAGATTATAATGGATAAGCTGCCTGCAAGATGCCAACAGGTGGAACTAGGAGTGGCAAAGTGCACTATGAAACTCACCAACTCTGTTGAATGAATGCCAAAGAAATGACTGTGCTCTTTTTCACAGTCAAATCTATTTTAACCCCTTTATGAAAAAGTGTTCGTACCCAATAAAGTATGCGTTTCTGAACGAAAGTTTATTGGATTTATTTTTCTTGTTTGTCCGTTACCCATCTCTCAAAATATACGACACTTCTTTTGAAGACTAATGACCTCAGCAGTTGAGTCCCATAGTGCTCAGAGCCTCTTCTTTTGAAACCTTTTACATAAAAGTATTTGACTTACTAATACGTACGAAACTTCATTTTCTACGACGCTGCAAATATGCCAGGAAATCCTTTAAAACGCTTCACTGTATCCTTTACAAGGCATGTATCACCTCTGGAAACAGAGATAACTATAATTTAAATAACAGAAAGCTGATCCAGGTACATTACCATGCATATGGGGGGGGGGGGGGGGCGCTTCGAAAATTATTGCCATTTTCATGTGGAATGACTTACACTGATATTGTATATAATGTTTACGTGTGTGTCCTTCTGATTCTTTGGCCCCGCTGTTGTCTTTTTATGGTTTTAAGTCCAAGGGGTAGCGTCTTTGATTAATAATCAAAACGTCCTTGGTCCCGGCTTCGAATCCCACCACTGCTTAAATTTTGATTGATAATCAGTATTGATGGCCGAAGACTTCCGTCATAAGAAGTCACCCTCACTCTGCCAACGGCCTTGTCAAAGAGGGCGGAGGAGCGGACAGAGGTTCAGGGCACTCTCTTGTCCTAGGGGTGGGAAACTGCTCCTAAAGGCGGAAGAACCAACAATGATCAACGGCATGAGGATGGGGAAGGCAAAGAAAACAACTGCATTAAGGCACCTAACGTGTATCCACAGGACATGTGGCCTGTAATTGAAAAAGCGTCATGATGATCTCTCCATTGGCAAAAGATTCCGGAATAGTCCCCCATTCGGATCTCCGGTAGGGGACTGCCAAGGGGAAGGTGTCCTTGAGAAAAAGAGTGAATCATCAACGAATGGATAACGTTCTACGAGTCGGGGCGTGGAATGTCAGGAGCTTGAACGTGGTAGGGAAACTGAAAAGGCAAATGCAAAGGCTCCATCTAAATATAGTGAAGGCCAGTAAGGTGAAATGGAAAGAAGACAAGGATTTCTCGTCAGATGAGTATAGGGTAATATCTACAGCAGCAGGAAATGATGTAAGAGGCGTAGGGTTCGGTATGAATAGGAAGGTAGGACACAGAGTGTGTTACTGTGAACAGTTCAGTTAAATGTAAATGTCGTGTGACTAGGGCCTCCCGTCGGAAAGACCGCTGGGTGCAAGTCTTTCGATTTGACATCACTTCGGTGACTTGCGAGTCGATGGAGATGAAATAATGATGATTAGGACAACACAACACCCAGTCCCTGAGCGGAGAACATCTGAACATCTCCGACCCAGCCGGGAATCGAACTCGGGCCCTTAGGATTGACATTCTGTCTTTCTGACCACTCAGCTACCGGGGGCGGACCACAGTTCATTTGATAGGGTTGTTCTTATCAGAATCGACAGCAAACTGATACTGACAACGATAGTTCAGATATACAAGCTGACGTCGCAAGCTGGAAGATGAAGAGATAGAGAAAGTATATTAGGATACTGAAAGGGTAATACAAAACGTAAAAAGAGATAAAAGTCTAGTAGTCATGGGGGATTGGAATTCAGTTTTAGGCGAAGGAGTAGAAGAAAAGGTTACAGGAGAATATGGGCTTGGGACAAGGAATGAGAGAGGAGAAAGACTAATTGAGTTCTGTCATAAATTTCAGTTAGTAGTAGCGAATACTCTGTCCAAGAGTACAATAGGAGGAGGTATACTTGGAAAAGGCTGGGTGATACGGGAAGATTTCAGTTAAATTACATCATGGTCAGACAGAGAGACCAAAATCAGATACTGGATTGTAAGGCGTACCCAGGAGCAGATATAGACTCAGGTCACAATATATTAGTGATGAGGAGTAGGCTGATGTTCAAGAGATTAGTCAGGAAGAAGCAATAGGCAAAGAAATGGGATACGGACGTACGAATGAATGACGAGATAAGCTTGAAGTTATATGAGGCTACAGATGCAGCAATAAGGAATAGTTCAGTAGGCAATGCAGTTGAAGAGGAATGGACATCTCTATAAAGGGCCGTCTTTCTCCAGATGAATTGTTATTCATATGTTTTTAATTAATTTTATGTATTTATTTCGATTTAATTTGTATTGGTTTATCACCCCATTTTTTCGATCACATTATTGCGTTCATTATATAAATTTCTCATTTTGCTTGAATTTCGTTTTACTTATAAAGCCGCCTTTCATTTCAATTTTCATCTGCGGTATTTTGTCCGTAGTGCAAAAGGTAACCTATTTACGTTATGTTTTAAATGTTTGTATAACGATTACTGTTTAAAAAGTTGCTCATCTGGTATCAAAAATACGTTTTTCACACCATTGCACAAATATAAATAGTTTATTTTGTCTTTTGTTTTTATCTGATATATCGGAATTTTATTATATATATATATATATATATATATAAAATTCAAATTATATTCACAAAAACTTCCTACTGGAAAAATTATATAAAAAATGAAACAAATGAAAAAGTTCATATGGTGATTAAAATAATGTGACAAAGGAATAGAAATAAAAAATGAATGAAATGAAATGATCGTGTGGCATTGTTTGCCAGGACGCCCCATTTGGCGACTTACGCATCGGTGATGAAGAAATGGTGATGACGACAACATAACACGCAGTCCACGAGCGGAAAAAGTCTCCAGTCGATCCTGGGCCCGCTGCATGGGAGGAAACACGTTACTACTCAGCTAAGTATGCGTAAATTAACTGAATAAGAATGATGATCAAAATCATTTCGATAATGGTTTGAAAAAATGGTTCAAATGGCTCTAAGCACTATGGGACTTACCATCTGAGGTCATCAGACCCGTAGACTTAGAACTACTTAAACCTAACTAACCTAAGGACATGATACACATCCATGCTCGAGGCAGGATCCGAGCCTGCGACCGTGGCAGCAGCGCGGTTCCGGACTGAAGGGCCTAGAACTGCCCGGCCACAGCGGCCGGCAAAGGTTTAAAAACAAAAAAAATGTGCACCTAACGTGATTTGAAACCACATCCACCTGTAGCCGAAGCTGTTATCTTATACAATACACCACACAATCAGTCCATATTCAAAAGCTATTACGTATCACACAAAATTCCTGATTTTTTTCGTCGATGACTCGCAAACGAGGGCCCAGCAGGGCGAATGACTGCAGTGTGTGATACTTGCAGTCTTAATCTACGTTACCGTATAGGTAGTTTCAAAAAGTTGATCGCACCGCTGGGGACCTCTCCTTATCTATCTTGTGGGGCCATCTGAGGAGCTACTCGACCAATTAACAGCGGCTCCAAGATCTAGAAACCGGGCACGACCAGGAGAGAGGTACGCTAACGTAAAAACGATGTACATCTAATAATGTTACAAGATCCGATGATGACAGGTAGATCTGTTGAAACCAGTAATAGTAATAAAAAGAATTTTTAACAATCTTGGCAAGAATGATATACTTAAGACAAGCGCTGTTTGAGTAAATTCTGCAGCGGACGCTATAAGATATGACAGGCATAGGCGATTAGGGCTGCATTCTCTTCTCTTATGATACCTGTAGCTGGAACTATACTGCTGGCCATTGAAATTGCTACACCACGAAGATGACGCGCTACGGACGCGACATTTAACCGAGAGGAAGAAGATGCTGTGATGTACAAATGATTAGCTTTTCAGAGCATTCACAAAAGGTTGGCGCTGGTGGCGACACCTACAACGTTCTGACATTAGGAAAGTTTCCAACCGATTTCTCATACACAAACAGCAGTTGACCGGCGTTGCCTGGTGAAACGTTGTTGTGATGCCTCGTGTAAGGAGGGGAAATGCGTACCATCACGTTTCCGACTTTGATAAAGGTCGGATTGTAGCCTATCGCGATTGCGGTATATCGTATCGGGACATTGCTGCTCGCGTTGGTCGAGATCCAATGACTGTTAGCAGAATATGGAATCGGTGGGTTCGGGAGGGTAATACAGAACGCCGTGCTGGATCTCAACGGCCTCGTATCACTAGCAGTCGAGATGACAGGCATTTTATCCGCATGGCTGTAACGGATCGTGCAGCCACGTCTCGATCCCTGAGTCAACAGATGGGGACGTTTGCAAGACAACAACCATCTGCACGAACAGTTCGACAACGTTTACAGCAGCATGGACTATCACCTCGGAGACCATGGCTGCGGTTACCCTTGACGCTGCGTCACAGACATGAGCGCTTGCAATGGTGTACTCAACGACGAACCTGGGTGCACGAATGGCAAAACGTCATTTTTTTCGGATGAATCCAGGTTCTGTTTACAGCATCATGATAGTTGCATCCGTGTTTGGCGACATCGCGGTGAACGCACACTGGAAGCGTGTATTCGTCATCGCCATACTGACGTATCACCGGGCGTCATGCTATAGGGTGCCACTGGTTACACGTCTCGGTCACCTCTCGTTCGCATTGACGGCACTTTGAACAATGGACGTTACATTTCAGATATATTTCGACCCGTGGCTCTACCCTTCAATCGATCTCTGCGAAATCCTACATTTCAGCAGGATAATGCACGACCGGATGTTGCTGGTCCTGCACGGGCCTTTCTGGATACAGAAAATGTTCGGCTGCTGCCCTGGCCAGCACATTCTCCGGATCTCTCACCAATTCAAAACGTCTGGTGAATGGTGGCCGAGCAACTGGCTTGTCACAATAAGCCAGTCACTACTGTTGATGTACTGTGGTATCATGTTGGAGCTGCAAGGGCAGCTGTACCTGTACACGCCATGCAAGCTCTGTTTGACTCAATGCCCAGGCGTATGAAGGCCGTTATTACGGCCAGAGGTGGTTGTTCTGGGTACTGATTCCTCAGGATCTAAGCACCCAAATTGTGTGATAATGTAATCACATGTCACTTCTAGTATAATATGTATGTCCAATGAATACACGTTGATCATCTGCATTTCTTCTTGGTGTAGTAATTTTAATGGCCAGTAGTATACTTTGTAACATGGCAATTTGCAGTACCTTGGGCGTTTGCTCTCGTTCAGTAATTTCAAGAACAACAGATTCCTCGGCTATTCTTAGACCCTTGTCTCGCTGAACGGATCTTCGTAACCCCGTTTACTTTGAGGGTAACGGATCCGTAATGGCTCTTAGAGCTATAAGAGTTAATGTATAGAATCAGAACGTCGCCGGGCGCCATTATGTCACTGCAGAGGACGTGAAACATGACGGCGGGGCTTATAACAGACCCTAGAGGGCGGCGGCTCAGGGTGAGATAGCGGCTAATCAGCTGCCGGACATTGGCCGCGAAATGACGTCACGGTCGCGGCTGGGGGAGGCCGGCCGGTGGACGGCGTCGGCTCGCGGACTCCCCGGCCCGGCGGCGCGGTCGTTATCTGGCCCGCTGGCGTCGGCTGGTGGCTGCCGCGCCGCGTCGCCAAGGAGCGCCCGGAAACCGGAACTGACGACGCAGCGCTGGGGACTGGGGACTGGGGAGTGAGGTGGACACAATTTCCGGGCCGCTGTGTGCCGCTCTGCGCCGCGCCGCGCCGGGCGCGGGGGTGGCCTCCCCGCCGCCGCCGCCGCCGCCGCCGCCGCCGCCGCCTGTGTGTGCGCGCGACCACCCTCCAAGAAGCAATCTAGGATGACCAATGGCTGTCGGGATTCCGGTCCGGCAGCGGCGCCGTGCAAACGCCGCTCGCGGCCTCGCCGCCTCCGCTGCTTCGTCGGCCTCTGCCGCTGCTGCTCCTCCTCCTCCCTCCTCGTCGTTCGCCTGCCTCCTCCCGCCGTCCGCTCGCTTTATCTGCGGCGCACGGCCAGCGGCCAGCGCGCGGCGCTTTTTGCACGGCTGCCCGGCTCGCCTCTCTGGC
Source organism: Schistocerca americana (assembly GCF_021461395.2). NCBI lineage: Eukaryota > Metazoa > Arthropoda > Insecta > Orthoptera > Acrididae > Schistocerca > Schistocerca americana. The sequence goes on from NC_060122.1 coordinate 702,238,941, forward strand.
CTCCCCTGGCGCCTGAGAGCCGAGTGGAGAAATGGAGCCGCGGACAGCCGCCACCGGCCGGGCGGCCCCGGGCTGCGAGCGCCCAGAGCCTGCGGCTGCGGCAGTCCTCCTAAAAGAGATCTCACTTGTATCCCGCGCCTTTTTAACCCTGCAAGCTTTCGTCTCAACTCGCAACGGCTTGCGCAGAAATTTTCAGCTACGTATCAGTGGGACCTGCGTCACGCCACTGCTGTAACTCTTACGTATCTGTATATTTCCGAAAGAACAGACACCACATATAAGGCGAGACGGCCAATGACCACTTCACTGCAGATGCACACCAGGCTGGAACTCTTACGCAAATCGGCGAAATGCCGCGAGTAATGGGCAAGTGGTACTACGTTACCTCTCTGTGAATAAGTTGAGGAGGAGGAAAAGACTGATGTTTAACTTCCCGTCGACAACGAGGTCATTAGCGGATGACCTCCTCTTGCTGGTCGGCGGCCGAAGCCGCGAGGACATCGAACCAAAAATAAACAGAGCGATGACCAAACTACAACTATGGTGCACAAATACTAAGATGACGATCTCACCGACCAAATCGACGTACTTATTACTGAAGGGACAGCTGGCGAGGAACCCTACAGTTAGAATCGGAGGCTCACCAGTAATAAGACGACAAGAGACTCGCTACCTGGGCGTCATCATCGATGAAAGGTGGAACTTTGGAAAGCACATTGAGTCCGTATCCCAAAAAGCATTGCAATTGTTAAACAATCTTACCTCAATAGGTCACAAATGATTTCATCTTCCACCACATCTAATCATTGTATCACAATAGCATATTAACATCAGTAGTGGGTTACGGATCGGGAGTCTGGGCACATAGGCTCACAAGGGTGGTGCCTGCCATGGCAGTGAGAAGAGTACAAAGAAACATGCTTTTGAGATCCATAGGGGCGCATAGAACTTCTCCAGGAAATGCACTCTTAATAATAATGGGGCTTTGTCCTTTAGACATCAAAATTAGGGAACAAGCAGCTTGGTACTGGGTAAAGAAAGGGAACAACGCGAAAACAGAGAACATCATGGGAATATTGGTAATAGATAAGAGAGAAATACGTAGAAGGGGGGAGGACCTGTGGCAACAGTCTTGGGAAATGGAAGAAACTGGCAGAAGAACCTTTGAGTTCTTGCCAGACGTATAAGAAAGGCTAGGGATGAAGTACTTTGAGCCAACGCGGGGTTTAATACACTTTCTCACTGGTCATGGGCCCTACCCGACATACTTGTGTCGGTTTGGGAAAAAGGCTACACCCGAGTGTGACTGTGGTGCTTCGGAGGGCACTCCCGACCATGTGGTTTACGAGTGCCCCCTTTTCGATGATGTAGCAATGACACTAAGACAACAACTTCCACACAATAACACATATGACTTATTAAGACACAAAGGAACTTTCGACACTTTAAACAAATTGGCAGACGAGGTGTCACGAAAAGTATTGACGGCATACCTGGCTGACTTTCATGATTAAGACATAAACCAAATGTGTCTCATTACGAGATACATGAGGGTCGTTCACGATTAGTGACATTTACCGAATGTGTCCGATTACCCTCATCCTATACCGCCTGCGCGTGGACAGGTCGACTTCTTAGTTGCAATCCGCCACGTGCAGGACTAGGGGGATCAGGGTACACCAATGAAGACTAAAAAGCACCGGAATTGACGTAGGTTAGTAGTAGTTGTAGCTCTAGATATAGAAATTAAGTTAGGAACCTGCAGCGACAAACAGTCTTGGCCAGCCCAGTGTCAGGGGCACGCTCATCGGGATTAGCTCGATGAGCAGGGCCTAAAGCAGTAGGTTTATATCTATGCTGACACACCTGTAACGCTGCAGGCAGTTAGGAATTAATTAGTAGGAAGATATTAACAATTAGTAAGTAGATTTTAGTTGTAGTCTGCCTATTGTCTTCTAGTAGTCTGTCTGTAGCTTACAATAATTAACATAGCATAATATAATAATAATAAACAGAAATAGCTGAACATCATGTATGTAGATCAGTTAAGACCCACTAATCACTAAGGTAGTG